>NW_019384307.1:275956-304418 GCF_000671375.1 Centruroides sculpturatus
ATTGCTTTTATAAAGGATTAATATAATATTTTTAATGTAAAATTTAATATTAAAGGTTAAAAAAATTTGATTTATTGAAAGTATTTTAATTATAAGCACAGCTTTTATTACATTAATTTGATATTTAATGAAAGATTTTTAGTATAAAATATCTTTAGAAATTCTTTAAATATTTTAAATTTAATATATAAATTACATAAGACACAAAAATTTTTTTATCTTCAAAAAAAATAGTTGAACTTATAAAATAATTGTTACATTAAATATATGAGTTTTATATCTTCTATAATATTTTATTAACCATAAAAAGATATAATCTCAAATAATAAAACATAAAAATCTATATATATTTTTTATCTATGATTTAAAATAAACAGATTAAATATGGTTAAAACTACAACAATCAAACAAAATGAATGTTCTCGTGGGATGAAACACAGAAGATAAAAAACTCAACTATGAGATTTTGATTGCTAGAAGAGACTATCACCTATTTTGTAGCAGTAAATCCATTTATTTTTTCCCCCTCTTCTCTATCTTCCCTTTCAAGCCTTTCAGATAAAGTTATACTTAGATATTTTGCTTATTTTCTAAGGTGATTAATGTAGAATGAGTGTAAACAGAATTACACTCTAGAGAAAAATATATCTGTCAACTGTGAGTTGAAAAATTTACCAGTAAAGCTCTATACACTATTTTTATATTTTCTTAACATAAAAATGGTTTGTTTTCTTATTAAATATTGAAATTTATACTTTACTTTAGATTTATAGTATTTTTATATATGTATAAAAATTTTAATTCTTTTATTATTGTTTTAAAAATAAAATTTACAAATTTTCAAGTAGTTTTTTTTCTTATATTTTTTAAATTATTTATAATAAAAATATTTGTTTTTAATGTTTTAAAAATGTTAAAAGTTTGTTTAAAAAATTTTTTTTTTAATTAATTGGTCTTTAGGAGTGAAAAAATCTTTATAATTTCTCTTAATTTACAAAAATTAAATATTTTAAAAATTAATTTAGAAAATTAATAAAATGAATAATTAATTTTATTACTAAAATATTTTAAAATTTTATATTACGCTTTAGGAAATTTGTTTAGAATTGATCGTATTCCTATTATAAAAAATTATTTTATTAGTAAATTATTTATAAAAATTCCAAAGGCTATAAATTAGCAATTTATAAAAGGAATATTTCAAACATTTCAAATGCTTTTACATAAACTTTTACATCATTTTAATACATCAAACTAGATCAATAAAAACAGAAATTCCTCTTAGTGATGACTTCCTTACATAACTCACTCATTTTACAGGAAAGACGGAATTGCAGGAGCAACATCAAATTTTAAACTTGTATATTTAAAAAAAAAATTATATTTTTTTACTACATAGCCCGGAGAATACGATAAGATATTATACATTCGTCTCTAAATATTCCAAAAAAGGGAAAAAGCATCGCTTGAATTCATGATCATTACGTTTTCTGCTTGTCTGATAAGGACTTTCAAATGCGTTTGCAAAGTACTGTAATATATAATATCAGCAACAGCATCAATATACGAACAGAAATGGGTAAATATTGTAAATGCTAGTGGAAACGTCACTTCAATTACATTATTATGTTTAGGATAGTTTCTAAGCTTCTAAAATACTATTCCGTTAGGAGAAAGAGCTTTGCTTGGATATTTAATCGTTTAGAAGGTGATATGATTGAATAAGGGAGAGTAAGAGAAGATATAAAGGTAACTCAGCCGTTTCTCTCTTATCTCTTTTACTAACTTTATACTCTAGGAAATTATGTATCTTCGGACTTATCTGATTAAGAATGAAGTTAGTGTGTTCGACTGACTCTCTTCTCTCTCATTTCTCTCTAGGAGGGAACGTTAGACATAAAAGATAAGTTTTTAGAATTTAACTTTGCATTTCCGATTGAGAAATGACAAAGAGTTGCTCGAATTAATTTTTAAAATTCAGTTTTTAATATTAATAAGAAGGGAAGTTTGAAAAAAAAAATTCTACAAAAAAAGTAATGAAAGTTTTCCTAGAAAATGGAACGTTGCACAAGAGAATTGAAGAAGAGAAGGATTAAAAAAAGAGGGGAGTTAGAAAATGCAAAAATTGTAAAGGAAAAAAATATATATATTTTGAAATATATGAAGAAAATATCAGGAATAGGAGAAAATGATATATAAAGTGAAGAAGAATTTGAAATGAAAGAGCATAAAATAATAAAAATAAGAATAAGAAAGTGGTTAGATGAAAAGGATGGTAGAAATAAAAAGAAAAAAAAGGAAGAGGAGCCTAGAAAGGAAAGAGAGAAAGAGGATATATAAATGAAGAAGCAAGGAAAAATGACAAGTGAGGAAAGGAAAAAATGCCATAAAAAAGAAGAGAACATAGAAAAAAAGAACATTAGCCCATTGAAGGAAGCCACGAGAAGGAAGAGATGAAAAATAGGTTTTTTTTTTTAAAGAAAAGTCAAAGAATAATAAGAAAAAGAGATAAGCATAAAAGGTAAATTAAGTAAGGAGTAACATTATTATTGTAATTTTAAAAGGGATGAATATTATATAATACTAAACACAAGTCGACTTTTCTGAATTCTTTTTTTTAATGCATTTATTAAATAAATCTAAAAGCAAAGTAATAAATGTTAGTTTTAATTTTTCCGGAACTATTATAAAACAATCCAGAATGAAAAATAAACTTGTTATAATCTCAATATAACAACCATTAAAACAAGGAAAGTGAAAACCGTGTTAGTAAAATTACACAAACACTCGCTCTACGAAGACAAACGTGCAATTTAATCTAAGAAGGTACAAATTAATAAAGAAGAGCATGTCAGCCTATACCAACCACTTCATTGCTGCAGATATATGTTGGCTGTCAAAGTAAAGCGAGATTAAGTTACAAGTAGATGAGAGTAAAACTATTTTAATTACGCAAGCGAAACGTGAGCCGAATTCTTGTTTGTAGATAAGAGAAGAAAACTAGGATATATATCTATATATATATATATACGAACAGACATACACACGGACACATTTTGCTATGCATGAGAATGCCAATGTGGCCCGCCCAAATCCAGTAACGTTGCTGCTATTAGAGAGAGAGTAACCACGCCAAATCGCTGTATCCTCACAGCTGGCTTAGTCCTTGGACTATTCCAACTCCTCCTATCTTTTCTAACGGAAATAGTCCTATGACTTCTGTCCAACTCGGCTATTTTTTTTTCTATTTTTAGTTGCCTGGACCGAACACCGCCCTATCTACTTATTGCAAAGAGATGCAGTAATGGAAAATGGTAATTTTGTTTGTGTTGTATATTGTATTTTTTCTCTTTCTGCTGTCACGTCCAGTTGAATGTATCGTGACTTGTTTTCTATTTTATTTTTATTTTTAAACATTGAAGATGATAAGCGTGTTTTTATTAATATTTAATCGATTGTGAATTTTTCAGCAATGGCATTTAAAAAGCGCCATGGGAGTGGTACTTTCTGTCTTTCCAGAATGATTTAAGATGGGATGAAAAGATAATGTTTAATTTAAGAAAAGGAAGAGCTTGTCTTCAAAAATGAGTAAAAATATAAGAAATAAAGTAATGAAAATATATAAAACATGCCAAAACATTTGTAGAAGAGATGAAAATGAAAAATATATGTAAAGGATTAAGTGGTATAAATCTGCATCCATGAGTTTAAATCTTTGACAATTTGTTTAAAATTCACGTCAAATTTATAAATATGCCACGTTATTAATATTAAAAATTATCCTTGAGATATGTAATACATTAGCGAGAATCGGCAGATAAAAATTTTGTTATATTTTATGTAAAATAAAAGATTTTGACTAAAGAAACTGCTAAAAATTTCCGAATTTCTAGATAAAATGTGAAGTATAATACGCAAAAAGTAGGATTTACTTAAGGCCTCGTGTTATAAGAGGGCCTTACACCTTTACATGTATTCTTTTATGTGGAAGGGCCTTTATAGAATCACAAGTCTATCTCACTAAAGTAAACGATCCTTGAAATAAATTTTAATAGCTTTAACTTTCTTTGCATTAAGAAATTTTGATAAACGAAACTAATATTTATCTTGAGTGAAAATTTTGTATGTTTAATGTAATATTTAATAATAAATATCCGAAATTAAAACTAGAAAGTTTGTGTTTTTATAGAATTTATCGATTTTCACTTGCCAAAGCAAGTGAACCGCTTATTAAAGATGCATTTAAAGGGCATTTTTAAAAACTAAATTGGAAAAATAAGTGTAAAAACTACAGAATTAACAATATATTTACAGCATTCTCGCTTAAAAAATAAAAAAAAATTACAGATTAGCACATACCTTGTGTTTAGGAATCTGTTTATTTTCACAATTTTTTTTTACTAGTTACGGTATTTTAAGTAAATTATACGGTATAATTATTTTATTTAATATATTAAAATCACTATCCATTACTCATCAAAGTAGAAAACGCACCAGCAAAGAACAGAAGTTAGACGTTCTTCCAACACTTCTTCTTTAGAAAGTTGAAAATACTTTTTAATCATTTAAGAAGTGGAATAAGGAGGAAGGAAGGGAAAAAATATACAGTGTATATATATATATAAAGTTAAAGTAAAAATTAAAAATATCCGCTTGATTTACTGACCAAAAAATGGAATGTGATGAATAGAAAAATCTGTCAAAATAAATGAGAATTTTATTTGTTGTTAGTTGCATCTTCTGGTAACAGATGTTTGGAAAATTAACTTTGACGAGTCAGTAGAGAGATAGTATTTATCAGATTGCAAAAACATTTCAAAAATGAATGGTATGTCCTGAATAATTTAAAGTTGTCATAAGATAATTCATTTCTTTTACTTGATAAGAATTTCCAGGTTTAATTCACCTAAAAAGTCGTTTTTCCCCCTCCTCTCACTAAATATTTTATCGCTCCACATTAAGTTAATTTAAAAATTTGAAAAAGTTGATTCTTTAATTTATTATTCATTTTTTTAATGTTTCATAAAGAGGAAAAAAAATGTTTTTTTTTTCTTTTTTCTATACAAAATGGCTGATAAGTTTAAAATTCCTTTAATTTTTGATATTAAACCTCGAGTTTAAAGAGTTAATTTTTTAAATAGATTAAAAATGTAGACGAGTTTAAAGTTTGAACATTGGTGTAGAAGAAGATTGATGAAGAAAGAAAAAAACATTTGATGATTTAGAAGAGAAGAAGATGGTGATGGTGATGATTCGTAGATTTGTTAAGCTATTATCAACTTACTTTATTCGTTTTTATTTCAGCTATCATATTTCTTTCTTATCTAAATCATGTACCGGTACATTATTTCATTTTAAACGAAAAAGGAAGATGATGACGATTTAAAAGCTGCGGATCATCATCATCTTCCTGTCCTATTCCTTCTGTAAATCATAAAATCGTCTATTTTATCCCATTTTTTCATAGATTTTCAGAACAGGACTGGAGAAGATCGCGATAATCCACAGCTTTTAAGTCATTATCATCATCATTATATTCATTTTTTTATATTTTTAACTTTTATTTATTAGGAAAATGAAGGTAAAGTTAAGAAAAAGCTTCTTGGATCACCGTAGCATCTTTTTCTTATTGTGATTTATTTCTATTTATAATTAAGAAAAAAAAAATGAAGAGAGATGCAGACGAATGAATCCAAAAGTTAAACGACGAAAGAAGTAAATAAATAAAAATAAAGATAAAACAGGATGAAAAAAGGAACAAAGCGAAAGAATAAAATGACATTTTGTCGAAGAAATAAATGCTATAAGGAAAGGGAAATAAGGAAAAAAGGAAGATGATGATAAAGAAGAAAGGAAGAGAGAAGAGATCAATGAAAAGGAAGGATGAGAAAGAACGATGATAGTGAAAAGAATATGAGGGGAAAAGGAGATAAAAATAAATTTAAAAAAAGTT
The DNA here is from genome assembly GCF_000671375.1 of Centruroides sculpturatus. Taxonomy (NCBI): domain Eukaryota; kingdom Metazoa; phylum Arthropoda; class Arachnida; order Scorpiones; family Buthidae; genus Centruroides; species Centruroides sculpturatus. The sequence goes on from NW_019384307.1 coordinate 281,910, forward strand.
AAATAAATAAAAATGTAAATGATAAAAGAGTGACTTAAGAGAAAGAAAAAAGCAGCAGATGTAGGAAAATACAAATATACTCGAGCTAAATAACGTTGAAGAAGAAAATAGTTGGTAAATATAATGGGTGATAAACTAGAAAAAATTTAATATTACATATTTAACATTAAAAAGTTTCAATGATGATAAGGTTACAAATTAACATGTAATCGATGGTAAAGCGAAGGATGGATGAAGGATGGATGGTGATCGAAATATAAAAGCATTGTCGAAAGATAAGGATCTATAGAAAAGAATAATTGGATGATGGAAAAGAGGAATGGAATGACTAGAAAGCACGAAAGGAATTAACGAAAAAACGAAAGGAGGGAAGGAAAGAATGAGTGACAGAACGGAACGGAAATAAATGATCAGAGACTAGAGAAAATTAAAATATTTGCATGGAAGAGATAGAAGGACGAGAAAGATGATAAAAATAATCTATATCAGGAAAAGAATATCAAAAATTATTAAGAAAATGAATGGATATTTTAGAGGGAAGATCGTAAAACTGACCAGAAACTAAAACATATTCAATTAAAATGTTATTTAAGAGTTAAAAAATCTTATAAAAATATGAAATAAAAACGTAATTATAAAAGAAAATAATAAATTATTGATTAAAAAAGTTGAATAAAAAATTAATTGATGATAAAATAATTCAAACACGAGTTATCTTCCTTCCCATCGTAGAGATCCTTCTTATCATCTTTCTTTCTTATCCTTCAACCAATTCAATTGAATTTTTTTAAAATTTAAAACTGGAAAGAAATTAAATTAAAACATTTGCGAAACTATTTAAATAAGAGAAATATTTCGTTTACATTAAAAAAAATCACAGTATAAAATTTTAGAGGCGGGTAGAAAAAGCATATAACGATAAATACATAGAGACGATCCATCCAGAGGCGGTCATTACTACAATTAAGTGATACGTTGAGATAATTTGAAGAGTGGAAGGCGTATAAGTTATCATACGATAAAGTGCAATCTAAAGAAACGACTTATTATGTCGAAAACATTGTAATGAATCATAGGCCATTTTCCTAACATCTACAAAGCAGTTTGATGTCGTAAACTTTAGCTACTAAACCATTACGAGTAATAACGGATTTAAACTTTGGAACAACTTGCAGGAAAAATATCATAAATTTACTTCTCCCATTATCGCCATCTGTATAAAGCTACTGTTTGTGCATCCGGATAGTTTTAAAACTTTCTACATTATTAAAGGATATAGAGGATAATACAACGATGCCATTATCTCGCTCTTATCTTTAGTTAAGTCCAATCACGTGATGAGCACAATACAAACGTTTAAATTATAAAATTTCCTTACTGTTTGACGCTTTAACAACATTCCCAATTTAATTTTAATGATTTATACTGCTGCAGTTATAATAATTGAGCCGTTATAGGTTCACGTAATGGTTATAAAATTGGTGAATATTTTGCTCGTTTCATCTTTTTTTCTCCTCCTCTTTGTTATCCTATTGATAAAGTTGACGAATATGGTCAAAAATAGCGGATTGTAGAGAATTAATTAAGTCTAAACGCGTGGTTAACATAATATAAATGTTTAAATTATAAAATTTTGTTACTTTAAAGCTAGTTTGATGCTTTAACAACATCCTAATTTAAACTGATGATTTATACTGATGTAGTTATAATAACAAAACCGTTATAGGTATATAATGGCTATAAAATTGGTGAATATTTTGCTCGCTTCATCTTTTTTTCTTTCCTGCTTCTCCTCTTATTATCCTATTGATCAGGATGCTGAATATAGTCAAAAATAGCAAATTACAGAGACTAGTTTGGTCGTCCTGAAATGTTATTAATATGTATAACTTCCCCTTTATGTTATCTCGACTCGTAATATCTGCAGTTATTAAAGAAACATGAAAATAAATTAGGAGGAAGCAAATGCCTTTTCCATTGGGAGAAAACGATGATAAGTGAGTCAACTATCATTAGTAAAACAAATTTTAATAAATTATCAGTAAACTGTCTCCTTTAGTAATTTTATCAAAACCATTTTACACCTTAAACTATAAAATTTAATCACAATTAAAGCTTTAAAGAACGTAATTATTTAAGTTAAAATCCGCGGATGATAAAAGTGAAAAATTCTTAATAAATATCTTTGTTAATTTTCCGGGACAATTATATATTTTGAGATTTTAATCCTTTATTAATAATTAGGAAATTTAATCTCTTCATTTATAAAAGGATTTAAATTTAATTTTTAAGTATTTTAAAACGTTATTAAGATGAGAAAAATCCTAAAACTCCATTCAAATTGTACCTTCAAGTTGGTTGACTTCCAATTATCCAAGTTGAATCCTTCTCAAAATAGAAGCAATCTTGTTGATCATTGACTAACAGTTGAATTTTAATCCTTATTTAAATCTTTCTCTAAACATTCTACTTTATTGTAACAATTTACTTTAGTTGAACTTTAACAATGTCTTTCTCTAATAAAGCAATGATTCCAAGAAACTAATTTTTGTTAATCTAACCTTCAACGATAGTTTCTAAAAAGGATAAAAGTCGACTAATTTACTTTTCTTAATAACTTATTTTGTTTAATGACTTACAGAAAAAAAAGAGAGAGAAAGAAGAGAAGGAGCAGAAGCAAGAGGAGAAGGATGAAGAGAAGGATGAGGAGGAGCAGAGAGATGGAGATTAAGAAAAAGTAATGCTGCTTAACTTTTCGTATAATAATAATTAAAACTTTGCGTGATAAATTTAAGAAAACTGATTAAAATTTACGTAGTTCTAGCAATTAAAAATTATATAAAAATTAAAATTTAATTAATTCAAAAAACAACAACAATCGCATCAAATTATATCTCATTTTTCAGCGTTAATTTAAAGAATTGTGTACGAAATTCATGTTTTTTGCGTTTTTTAAAAGTTTTAAACTACGAAATATAAGATTTTACTTATTAAATATACAAAATAAACAGTTTATTTTAAATTTTAAGAAATAAAGGATGAAAAAGAGATAAGAAGGAACAGAGAGATGAAGATGGAGAAGAGAGTGTAATCTAATACTTCATTTTTCGTATAATAATAATTAAAATTTTACTTGATAAATATAAGAAAGCTGATTAAAATTGATATAATTTTAGTGATAAAAATTATATAAAAAATTAAAATTTAATTAATTAAAAATTATAAAACAACAAAAATTCTATCTCGTTTCTCAGCATCACTTGATAGACAATTGTATACAAAATTCTTATTTTCTTTTACTTTTTTTGGATTTTTTTAAAGTTGTAAATTGTAAAAAGGAATTTTTTAAGCTGTTAAATATAAAAAAGAGACATTTTTTTCTTAAATTGTAAGAAATACTTTGATATATTTTTTCTTTTTAATGTTATCCTGCGGATAAACTATCTTATGTCCTTTTATAAAAAGAAATATATATATATATATATTTTTTTTTTGGTTTCCTCAAACAGAATTTATTCATTTGTATTTCTGTAAAAAAGATAAAAAATAAATGTTCGTATCTATTTGTTGAGTTATATATATATATATATTCTATATATTATAAAAATTGAAAAATATCTTTAAAAAGTATACTTTCCTATAGATTAAAAAAAATAGATTTATACATTCAAAAATTGTAGATGATGTAAGGATAGTATTTATAGAAATATTTAATCTACAGAGCTTTGTGAAGAGCGTAGATACGCTTCAAAGATGCTGTAAAAAAGATGCTGGCGTCGTTGGCGACGCCGGAGCACGCGAACGTTGCGATTCGAAGTAGCTAATGTTTATTATAATATCTTTATGAGAAAGTTTATATTGTTCTGCACTTTACCATTATAATCTATGGTAAACTTATTATTTAAATAATAAAATATAAAATATCTTTAAATTAATCATAATTATTTATAACTGTCTTGAGATAAGCGTAATATATATGGGTCTCATTTAGATTTATTAATGATGTTTTGACTTGGTTTTAGGTTTAATTAGAAGAAATTTAATATAAAATTCAATTACCTTTTTTATTTTTGCTTGTAATTGCACTCGTTATAGAATAAATAACTTGCGACTCGGGCTAATAATTGCGCGCAATGGTCGCGTTGTCATTAACACTTTACAACTAATTGTGATGTTTTTATTAAATAATTTAACATAAATTTGATAATTTTTGTTTAAATATAAATTAATTTAACATTTAATAACGATAAATTAGCAAAAAATTCAATAAAAAATATAAAAATTAGGAAAAAAAATCATAGAAGTGATGCTCAAGAGGAAAACATCGTAAGGAAAATTTGATATATATTCGTTACTATTTAATATAATTTAACAAAAATTTTGATAATTTCTACTTAAATAGCAAGTAATTTAACATTTAATAACGATAAAAATAGGCTGAAAAATACCCCCGGAAAAAATTTAAAAAAATAGCATAGAAGGAATGATCAAGAGGATAAGGGAATTTGTTATGTTTTCGTGAATATTTGAAGAAATTTAGTAAACAAATAAGTTTAGACAATTACGAAAATTGGCACAGATATCAAAAGATAATAAGGGTTGTTGTTAGATCTATACACGTGACATCAAAGTAAAGGCAAACAACATTGCCAGGTACAAATATTGATAATAAAAACAACCGAAGAAAAAACAAATTTACAGAAGAGGATAATCGAAAAGATAAGCAAATTTTATTTATATAGAATTTCTAATATGTAGATTTATCTAGGAAATATAAGAAGAAATCTTTCGAACTTTCTATCCAATGAAGTCAACATTAAACATATGAATCAATACAAAGTAATGCAAGAGTTTTAACAAAAAACATCATCATCTATCAAATCTTATTTACTACTAAATTCATTTCTGTATTAATTTTAAAGAATTCTATATTGAAATTTCAACTGGAAAAAAAGATGTTTTTTTTTATTAAAAGGATAGAAAAAGAGGAGAAGGAGATGGAGGATGAAGAGAAGGAATGAGATAGGATGGATTGAAAAACGTATTAGTAATACATTTTCTAACATAAACAGAAAAAGAAGTGGTTATAATTTCACATATAACCAAGCTCTAATAATATCAAAATAAAATTGAGCTTGAAAAAATATTTTACTTATTAAAAGATAGACGAAGAAGAGAAATGGGATGAGACGGAAGTAAAAAGTACTAATAATAACAAATTTTCTAACCTAAGCATAAAAATAAATGATAATAATCCTATATATAAGCGAGTTTTAAAAATATAAAAATAAAATTTGAAGTATAAACAAATTTTTCCTATGAAAATGTTAGAAGAGCAGGAGGATGAGGAGGAAAATGGATGAAATGAATGAAAAGCATTAATAATAATAATAATAATTAATTAATTAAGCAGAAACACGGGTTACATGTATAATTCTATATATAACAATCTCTAAAATAACAGTTTAAAATTAACTTTAGGAATAAAAATCATTTTTTTCTGCTATTAAAAGGTAGCAGAGGGAAAGAAAGAGACAGAGGAAGAGAAACATTTAAGAATTGTAGCTCAGGTAAATAGCAATTTTCTAAAACAAGCAGAAAAAGAAATGGTTATAATTCCCTATATAACCAATCTATACAAATATTAAATTAAAATTTGAGTTAGGAATGCTTTTTTTTCAAAGAGAAGAGTAGGAGGAAAGGAGAATGACAAAGAGGAATAGATGGGATGAGTAAAAAAAAGTGTTAATAATAATAAATTAATTTACGTAAATAGAAGGATAATTCTACATATAACAATTCTTTAAAATATCACAATCACAATAAAATTAACTCTATAAAACAAGATATATATATATGTGTGTGTGTGTGTGTGTGTTTTTTTTACTTCAATTTAATCTGAGTTTTGTAGTCGTGTTTTCAAGCTATTTTTTTCTTAAAAAATCTTTACTTTCATTTCATGTCCATTCAACGTAGACTGTAAGCATTTCTTATCCTCCTGTGCTCACTTTGTTTTGTAACAAATTGGAAATCAATCGAAGTTTATATAACTCACAATATGAGAGAGAGAGAAGAGAGAGAAAAAATATTTTTTCATTTATAAACTAACTTCTTTAGATATATTTTTTTTTTTCTTTAAAAAAATGAAGAAATTATTTCGCTTTTTCTAAAAATTATGTGCGCTGTGAATTGAAGAGAGGGGGAAAGATTCTATAACTTTATTTCCTTTCTTTTCTTCTGTATAAGAGACAGAATTGGATTCAAATAGTCGAATAGTGTGTGTTTGATGTGTACAATAAAACATTTGGATGGAAAAGCGCTGTAAAGCTGTCTGTAGACAATATTTTTCATGTATTTCAAAATAGATTTTTCCTTTATAGGCAGGAGTAAAAGACGTAAAGGCTATACCATATGAAAAATTACACAATTTTGACAAATTAAAAAAAATATATAGTAAACCATCCTTCTTTTATGGGAGATATTTATAGATTTTTTACGTTAAAAATCAATATATATTATAAGAAAAGGATATATATATATATATCCTTTTCTCTAAAAAGGATATATATATATATATATATCCTTTTCTCTAAAAATACACATTAAAAGGATTAAAATAAATTTTTAAGCAGCCTTTTATATCGCAGAGTATATCCTCTTAGGATAGAGTAGGATTTATCCTTACTTTCTCAGATCTGTTCTCAGTTTTATAATTGGATACATTCGCTGCTCTTTAGGGAATAAGTCATTTTAGGAACAATTTTTTTCCTATAGGATTAATAGTAATATTGATATAATTATTACTAATCTATACTAATCCCCATTAAGTGTATTATATCGGATCACATAAAAGATGTCGCATTTTTCTATTACTTCTACTTTTTTAATGATTAAATATGATATTTTACTTAGAATTTTTATACTTTTCTACATTTTAATCTACATTTAATGATATTTTGCAATTTTCTCGCTTAAATAACTTGTTCAAACTTGCTATCTACAGTAAGATGCTTGGCTTTGTATAGGGTGATTTACCCTTAAATATTAAAAATAATATGAAGATAAATAAATAAATTCTATGAGAAATGAATATAGAAATGTGGAAAAATAATATATTAAAAGATGGTAGAAAAATATATAAAGATTAAATAATTAATCAAGGAAGAGCAGAGATGCCACTTGCGTTGAGAGGATTTTAGAATAAGAAAAAAATCTATTCAGAAATAAATAAACAAACGTAGAAACGAGGGAAAAACCTAGAAAATTTGATCAACTGTTGTAGAAAAGAAAACTTAATATTCAAAGGAATTTCAAGAAAAAAAATACAAGAAGAGAGAATAAAAAAGAAGAGAGAAAAACTCCATTCTATTAATAAAAGATGCAATGGAGAATATATCGAAAATTAAAAATCCAGAAGTAAAAGAATCAGAATGGAATGAGAAAAACACATTCTAAAAAATTGCATCCTACTCCAATACTAAATTTAGTATAGACCTTCTAGTTATTTAAATAAAGAATAAATTTTTTAATATATATACACATAAATGTGTGTGTATATATATATATATATACTATAGAAAAATCTTATCTTTAAAATCTTCAAGTTAAAAAAATAAAGAATGAATTACGCTTTCAGAGAAAATTAAAAATAGAAGATATATGTAAACACAGAAAATTAATTATAGAAAGAAAAATTTACTGTTGGAATGGCAAATATGATGAAATTATAGTCATTTTTGTCGTTTTTTGTTTATTATTTGTTGTGCAGAAGGAATGCTTTTATATGTATAGACCCACACTTGCCTATGTTGTTTCTTTATCGAGATGCATGATGAGTATTCTTAACCTAATGAAGATAGAGTAGATGTTTGGTTCTCTTTCTCTGCTTCCATGATCAGTTGATGCTCTGCTTCAAGCGATGTTTAGACAATCAAGCCTTTTTTTATACTTATCTAAAGGAGTTTGATCGACTAAACATAGCTCAAAAGATAGCATTTTGGATTTAGTTTCTAACAGAAAAAAATTTATTAAATTAAATTTCAAGTTTTAACCAGTTTTTTTTGACTACTTAACAATAACATCTTCCTCAAATTTTTATTTTCATATAGTAATATTATTATGCAAAGTAGAGTTTTCTTTACATGTTAATAATAGCTTTATAGAGAAAAAATGGGTTAAATAATTTAAATTTTAAGATAAAAACGTAAAATATTTTAAAAGTTTGTTATTATTTATCTTAAAAACACATTTTTTCCTGTATTAAAAGTGTAGAAAACATTAATTTAGCTACAGTAAAAGTATACAAAAGTATTAAATTTATTTGAAAGAATTCAATATTTTAAAGTTTTCTATTAAATAATTTTGATTTATAAATTATAAAATAGTGAATTATTTCTGAATTTTTAAGCTTATATAGGCCTACTTTTATAATCCTGTATAAAAAGTAAACATCTTTGGATAAAGGTAGTCATTTTCAATAAAGGGATAGAAATGAAGAGAAGAGATAGCTTTGTTCTTAATGATACCAATGTCGACGTTATTATCTAATTCGGTTCATTATTAAAGTTGAAAGTTAAAGAATCCATTTTTATCAAAACCTTATCTTAATGTTAATTACCCAATGTGGTCCATCTTTCACTTAAATGTCAATATCTTTAACCTTAACCAAAAAAAATAACTGAATATATCCAAGATGATAGCATAAAAAAGACAATCATTATCATCATCATCATCCTACCTAATAAGAAATGGAAAAAATAAATTAATTTTAATTAATAGGAAATTTGGGATAATGACGATGTACAGTTAAGGTGATAATTGATTTAATTATAATTATAATTTTAGTAGATTTCTTAATATAATTTAATAAATTTTGGTAGATTTTTTAATCGAATTAAAATTCTTAATAATTTTAATTCGATTATAAATTAGTATTAGTATTATAAATTATTATATCGAATTAAAATTCTTAATAATTTTAATTAGATATAATAATTTATAATACTTAAATAATAGTAAAAAAATAATTTTAATTACATTAAAAAATCTAGTGAAATTAGCATTTTATGTACAAAGTGGATGTAGACTTTTTTCACATCTTCATCACTTATCAACGATTTGTTTTGCATAAAATTGTAACAATGTAAATCGTATTCGGTTACAAAAATTAAATATACATATTTTACTTTATTTAAATATAAAATTATTTAATAAAATTATAATTCACTAATTACATTAAAAGTCAACAAGCTTAAATTATGAATTATGCAAGAAGAAGAGAAAGATGAGAAGAGAGAGAAGAGGAAGAGAAAAAATCCTCAGGATAATTTCCATTCAGTAGAGGAAGCGCGTGTATGTAAATATATTCCTCTTACAAATCATGAGGCAGAATTCAAAATAATAGCACAATTTGATGATGTGGCACTTTTACAGTAGCAGTTGTCAGCTGTCTTGACAATGATTCGATTATGTTGCTGCTGAGGCTCTTATTCCTTTGATGTGCTGTTAACACGTTGGCAATTTGCTCTTTTACAAATCGAATCAACCATTTAAAGTTTCGAAAATATTATTTTCTCTTTTAATTTCTAATTCTGATCATTTATTAAATTACAATTTATCTTTTTCATTAATTAATTCCAATATCAAAACGAAAGATCTTTCGGCACGAAACGAATGTTAAATAACATAAAATGTGATCAAATTATTGTAAATTTTAATATTTTACCCTTAAAATTTTAATTAAATTTAACTTTATTAACGTATATTTACTGTTTTATGTAATTATAAAGATCGTAAGTAGGAATAGAAGAGTTTATCTCTTGTCTGGAAGGTGCTTCCATGATTTATTTTTTGGAATATCTTTATTGAATGTATCATTAATTTTTATATCAGTCAATACTGGGCTTGCTGCAGAGTTTCGTAAATGTTTATAACAAGGAATTTGATTAGAATTAATTATAATTAAGTAATTAACCCTCTTACTTCTTATATATATAAATAGAAGGATAAAAATATTTTCTATCTTCTATAAAGATCCAAAAAAAGTGCACTGTATATCTTGAGCATCCCATTAAAATAGACACCAAAATATAAGATAAAATGTTAAAATTATTATAAAAAATTAAATAATTTTAATAAATAATTTAATTTCGAATTAATTTATGTATAAATAACTTTAAAACTTACATCTTAAAACTATTTAAATTAAAGAATATAAAAAGTTTATTTATTAAAAAATTCTTATATAGACTTTCATTTTATATATAAATAAGAGATATAATAAACAATTCTACAGGATAGGATCGTATAACATCGGATTTAAGAACAGAGAAAAGTTATTTTTATTATATTTGTGAATAAGAGAAGTTAGAAAAGGTAGACATAATGGAGGAAGTTTGTGAGAGAGGCAACTCATCTATTTTCTCTAGGGACATTGAACATCTGTAGCTCAAGTCAGATCTGCAGCAATCAATAGGTATCATGGCTGACTTTGCTGTGGACACAACCATAATCGACCATTCTTGATATATTGTACGAGAATTTACACTGGATACAAACTGCAAGTTTCTATTTTCTCCTCCCTTCTAGCTTTTATTTATTAATGGTGAATCTCATCCCCATTCTCCTCTGCTACGCTACTATATATATATAGAATCTCTCGTTTAGATGAAGTTCTGTATAGATTATTTGGTGATATTGTTAAGATATGTGCTTCCAACTTTATACATTTTCTATAGAAAGTAATGGCAAGTTATACATTTTATATACAATTTACAAAAGTCGATAGTAACGTATTAAAAGAAGAAAATAAATATCTGGAGATATTACTATATTATCCTAACAGGATAATCTTTTTATGTGATAAAAATCGTGTAATTTATCTTCGGGATAAGCCTATATCCAATAATGTAACATTGTTTGATATTTATCAAGGGATTTATGTTGTAGAATAGGCGAATATATAACAGGAAATTGTTATCATTCTTGTTAAATCCGTTTCTATTGATATAAGACAATCGATAATGGATATTAAATCTTTAACAATTCAAACAATTAATTAAATTCGTATTGTTATAGGTTTCTATATATATAATTCTTTACTTTATTAAATCAATTGAAAACTTTTAACAAAGAATTCCGCAAGAAATAAAAGAAGAAGAAGGAAGAGAGAAAAGAGGAATGTAACATCAAAAGGGCAATAGTCATTGGATAATTTGGAAAATCCTAGTTCAGGATGGAATCTACTATCCTTGTAGGTAGACGCCATCCACTTTTTTCAATTAAGCGTCCATCGTGCTATTGTGGTCAGATCAACAGGACTTACCACAAGATTTGCTGCAGTCTCTAGTGATGCTGAACTGAATAGCTTGCCCAGTAGTAATCTGCGTCAATCCGACAGGACCATTCCGTTCAGCGCCTTGTCCTCTCCAGATTAGGATTCTTCTTTGCACAGTTCGAGTGGCTGATAAGACTATTTCCTTGCGGTAATTCTATATCCGCCATTGGTCTAAATTGAATCTCATTCTTCTGCACAACCCGGATAATTGTCAATTACCTAATGCATAAGTAAGGAGAAAATGATGCTGAGCCTGGCAAGAACGTCTCTTAAAAGGAAATAATAATAATAATTTTTTAATTTACAACTGCAATTTCAATATTTTAACGGGTTAAGATGCTAAAAATCTTAATTATTTTTATATATATTGTTAACGTGTTATTTATGCAACGGACGTAATTCTAATAGGATAATAACAAGATGATCGTAATTACAATCGAGTTATTTCTAAAATCCTATCACGTACTCCACGGATACGGATCTAACAATCCATCTTGATTAACATAACTAAGCAACATGAAATAATTTTACTCATAAAACTTCCAAGATAATCAACTGGATAATTGATATATCCGTTACAATTAAAAAAAATGAATTTGGGAATTTTAAACTAATCGTTCTAGATTATAATCTTTCGGGATAATTATCGTCTTGTCTGATTATCTTCTCTGATAAGTTTATCCATAACAAAACGTAGCAACAATTTCATAACTTAAAATCGAGCAAAATTGCCATTTTCCCCGATTAATTAAGATAATTATCATTAAATCTTTCGGAAGAAAAACAAAATCTATTTAATTAGAATTATTAATTTAAACCATTTTATACGCCGTATAATTTATTTACAATCATTAATATTGTATAACATCATTAACGAGATCGTTACTATTAATGCAATTAATAGTAAAGAGAGGAATGAATGGAAACGACAATCACGTGACGAGCTTGTTTTGTGAATGAAGCAACAAGTTATCAAAAAAAATAAGAAATTAATTAAAAGAAATACGTCATATGACGTCGTTAGACGTAAATGAAAGCGAAAGAAGAGCGAGAGGAAGGGAGAGAGAGAGAGAGAGACAGAAAGGAGACGAATCTCGCTAACAAGAATGGAGTCGGTATGTGACAAATCTGTACTTGATGGCCAGCAAAATTATACTCATATCTGAAGAATGGAATCTGTCTAGAGTCGAAATTGATCGGAAAAATTCCATTCAAGATAAAAGGACAGGTAGAAGACAAAGGGTGATGGATTTATATTTTTCCTTTTAATCGAATTTTAGGAAAATACCTAATTCTTTGATCAAAAATTCCAGATTTTATTACGTCCCCCTTTAAAATATTCATATGATTTTTACACACAATTCTCACCTTATTATTTAAATAATAAATTTATACCTTTTTAATCAATATTCGTTTAGTGAGGAAATCATAAACTAATCTATAATTAAATACATATTCTTAGAATACAATGGGTTAAACTAAGTATTCTATTCATCAAATGAATAGAAATTGCATCCGATGTAGTCACATAATACTTTCAAAATTAAACAAAAGGTTGCTGACGTTCTAGATAAGTTTGTTTCACTCATAAATAGAAGATGCTAGAAATATATATATATATATACCTTAACAACAATACACGTCGAGTAAATGACATTGTGAATAAGTTAGCGCAGCTGTGAAGATACTAAACCTGAAATATACACCTGAAATTAACATTTAATAATGTCGTAGTAACGTACAGTACGTAACATAGATTATGTACTAGATAAATTTATTCTCTAGAATCTTTGACACTTTTATGATTAACGACCAATAAAAATTAGTGTTACATTACTGTATGTACGAAAAAATAAATATAATAGAAGATGATGCTGTACAAATTGATTAAAAGGATGGCCCAAAAATAAGTTAACACGAATTCAGTCACGTGTTTGAATCGTCGACTGAGTTTAGAATAACAGGAATAATATTTTTTAAATTAATTACGTCAAAAGATATGAAAATTCTGTACAGTGTAACCACTGACAGTGACTTTTGGTCAATCACGTGTATTAATATATATATAAGTCTTAAAGGCATTTTAGACGATTGATGTCATTTAAATGTAAGCAAGGACTTCTATCTCATCTTTAATTTTCATAATTTAAAAGTTTTAGATAATATTTCGTAAACGTTGTAGGAGTTAAAAGCAAAATCGTGCAATATCCGATATTATCCTTCCTATCCTGAAGTCGACAAATCTATTTTTAAGTTTAGATGATATAAGAGGTCGAGTATACATTTTCAAAATAATTATTGCTTAGAAACCGAAGCACATAATGGGCTTATTTATTTAAAAAGAAAGAAGAAAATTCTGTAAAGAAAAAGTATTAAAAGTTATTTCACATCCATTATGCCGATTAACCGGGTTGTTGATAAGGAGAGAAAAATCAATTAATGTGCCATTACTTCTTATCCCTATATATATAATTTTTTTTCTCTTATTTCTTGGATAAAGAGCAACATGGATAAATAGTTGAAGCAATGCAAGCCTCAGCAGCCTCTTCCATTTGGGAATTAAGCTTTTCCATAGAGACTTGTCTCCTTCCCATTAGAGAGATGTATGTAGCACTGTGTTTTCTTGTATTGCCTTCTTCCTAACTGAATTAGAAATGAAAGTAGGTTAGATTCTATTTTTCTTACGAGTTTATCGTTGTAAAACTCTTGTTTTATATTTGTTTTAACGCCATTAATTGATAAAAATGTATCCATTTATTTGTTTACTGCAAATGCACTTTACATCATAAGAATTTTTATTGATGTTTTAAATAAAATTAAATAAAGTAGTTATATATATATATATTCCTTTACTGGCTTTAATATATACATTTTTTAGCTTCAATTTTATCATGTTGTATGGTTTTATATTGAATTCTTATGCTTGAACCACCAAAACTTGTATCTGTACTTTACAATTGAATAGAAATATATCTCAGGGTATGAAAGTAACACATTCTATAGCCTTTCGTATATACATACTCACATATATATATGACTTATAAGAATTTCTGATGAATATTTTTCAATATATTTCAGTAGAAATTCGAGCAAAATTGCCATTTCCCCCGATTAATTAAGATAATTATCATTANTATGTTACATGCAAATATAGCAATATTTTGTTGATATTTAACTCGTTTATTGAATATTTTATAGAAATATCTTGATTTTTAAGCACTGATATTTCTTTATTATAATTCTATGCGTGTTTTATATTTATATAAAGATAAATAAATGTTAAATTTAACGCTATATTGATTATATATAGAGAGAAAGTCGATAGTATTTTATATTTTCAGATAGAGATGCGAGTTATACTCATAAAAATAAATTTTAAGGATTTTTATGAGTGTTATATATATAAAAATATAGAAAAGGAAGTTTAAATCTTATAATTTAATGTGCCTTGTATATATATATAAAGCAAGTTATATATTATAAAAGCGTAGGAAAATATAAAATAGTTAAGTTAAAGCTTACAGTTTTATAAGGATTAATATACAAATTATTGCTATAAACCCTATAGAATTTTATATTTATTTTAGAAACAACAATTTATACTTATAAGGCTTAAAGTATGACATAATTATGCGATTACTTTACATATCTCCAACATAAAGATCAATATATAACTGTTGTTAAGATCCCATTTATTTATTATAGGATAGTAATTTATCTTTAATATCGTAAGATTAGTGTGTTTAAGATATAAATTAAATAATGGAAATCGAATCCGGACACACTTAGCAATGCTTCAGGAATTATCTTTCTAGAACATTGATATTGATCACGGAGGAAGGAATCAATTTGGAGTTTCCACCGAAACAAAATAACAAATCTCTTTACACATAAAATATTCTATTTATATATGAAAATTATATGTGAAACACGAACTACACATACACAACAGTTACTTAATTATAGCGAAAAACAACTAAATTATTTCGGGCATAGTAATCATTAAAGAGCAAATTTCTTTTTAGTAACTTAACCTCCATCATTTATCACTTTATTCTGCTCAACAACATCTCTTGGTGTTTAAAATTAATATTTTACCTAAGGGATTTGTTTTTTAACATCTCCTTTTACTGTTATAACAGGAAATTCTAATTACGATGAAAACGTTCCATCTTCTTTTATATATCTTTGTATTCTCTAACTGGTGTCTTGTTACCGTCCATCTTTTGTTCATTTTCTCACAAATTAAAGATAATGACGCATCTTCCAACCAAACTTTCACTTTCTTGATTGTGCAATTAATGTTTTCGTTTTATTTCAACATGTAACCAGAGACTGGTAAGAGAGAAATACACAGGAAAATACTTAATATTGTTATTACTAAAACTATAATTTCAAACTTTTATAATACAAAAAATAAAAATAGGATAAGGATAATATAACATTATAATTACAATGATTAGTAGAGTTATTTTTCGGTTTAAAAAGTATTAAATTTATATAAAAGTAGTAAAAATATATTCAAACCTTTGCATAATTTTATCTACATTATATATTTTCCCGTAATTTTAATAATATATATTTGATGATGACTTATACATATATATGAAATATATACATTTAATTTTATCTATCAATACATTCTTATTCTCATTTTCATATTTTACTGTAACAATTACTGTTACTAAAACAACAATTTTAAATATTTGTAATAGAAAAATACTCTTAAAACAATTCGTCATAATATTGATATACCTATAATAGTGTTAAATTCAATTAAAAATGATTAAAATTTATATTTAAAAAAATAATAATAATAAATTTACTGTTTAATACTAAATTTTAAGTGTATTGTTTTACAGATTTTTTATACCATGATATATAATAAAAATTTAATGTAATTTTAACTACATTATTACTTAATATATTTCTCCATTACAATAATATTTACTTAAGAAGAAAGCTAAGTTAAATGGAAAAAAGAGGAAAAATATAATGTGAATTCTATAAACAAATCTCAAACTTTTAAAAGTTGAATACTTTTATTTCGACTATCGCATTGTTTTTTTTCCTTTATTCTCTCCTCTCTTTCTCTCTCTCCTCCTTCCTCTTCTTTTTTCTATATCCCAGCTGAAAGTTAAAAGCAACCGTTAAGTGATAATGCTAAAGTTTTTAACTTCTTGAAACTGATAGTACTTTTCTTGAACACAATACGTTACAGAATTCACGCAATATCACATAAATTATACATATTATATACTTAAATTTTAATTTGAATAAACTAGCACCAATTTAAAATCTTTTTATACATTCTACTTGCGTTGATAACTTCGTAAAATTGGCGTAGATTCGATAGAAAAAATTAATACTGTATATATATATGTGTACAGTACAAGGTCCCAGGTGTCTTGGTTCATTAAAAATAATGAACTGTATGATCTCAATTTATAGAACAGCTGTGCAAATGTTTTTAATATAATGTATATATCTAAGCAACACGTTCTTGTAAGGAAACATGGGATAAGTTGATTAAAAATATATTACCTGTTACGAGAAGCTTTATAAATAGATTATGAACTTTATTATCTTCGTCATTTTGTATGTTATATAAGAACATTTACTTGCTAAAATCATTATTACATGTAAAGGCATCAACAGACTAGTAAAGATATAAAGATAAATTTAATTTATTTTATATAAAATAAGATTTAAGAAGCGAACAACAACTAAATAATATATATATATATATATATACACTGTATTATAATAATAAAATTTAGAAGGTCCTCGCGTGTAATAAAAATTTGCATGTTAACAAAGAAGAGTAAGAATATAATTAAGTGAATAAGTTTTGGAGTTTTGTAAAATCTGTTCTTATACAATAGAGACCTAATTATGGAAAATAGCCTTTATAAGGGGTAGTATTTTATAATAAGACAATGTGGATTATTTTTATTCTTTAAGACTAGATAATGTTGATGAAGGAACAATAGGATTGAAATTAAAGTTGTTTCCATGGTTGAATTAATCGAAAGAAAATCTCAATGAAAGAAGGTTGAAAAACTAAAAGCAAATTTCAACCTGCCACTGATCCAATTAGCCTTTTTGAAATTTCAATGTCCATGCTAATTTCGAGTTGGGATTTAATCAATTGTGAAGGATACAATAGTGTTGGCTTTACTGCAACACCTGGTTTGTAAGATTCCTTTATTCAACAATTGGTGCAGCAGATGCATACGAAATTCTATGCATAAACCTCACGAAAAACTAAATTTAAACTGTTATTGGATAATTATTTTAATTTAAAAAGAGCAGAGATGCCACTTGCGTTGAGAGGATTTTAGAATAAGAAAAAAATCTATTCAGAAATAAATAAACAAACGTAGAAACGAGGGAAAAACCTAGAAAATTTGATCAACTGTTGTAGAAAAGAAAACTTAATATTCAAAGGAATTTCAAGAAAAAAAATACAAGAAGAGAGAATAAAAAAGAAGAGAGAAAAACTCCATTCTATTAATAAAAGATGCAATGGAGAATATATCGAAAATTAAAAATCCAGAAGTAAAAGAATCAGAATGGAATGAGAAAAACACATTCTAAAAAATTGCATCCTACTCCAATACTAAATTTAGTATAGACCTTCTAGTTATTTAAATAAAGAATAAATTTTTTAATATATATACACATAAATGTGTGTGTATATATATATATATATACTATAGAAAAATCTTATCTTTAAAATCTTCAAGTTAAAAAAATAAAGAATGAATTACGCTTTCAGAGAAAATTAAAAATAGAAGATATATGTAAACACAGAAAATTAATTATAGAAAGAAAAATTTACTGTTGGAATGGCAAATATGATGAAATTATAGTCATTTTTGTCGTTTTTTGTTTATTATTTGTTGTGCAGAAGGAATGCTTTTATATGTATAGACCCACACTTGCCTATGTTGTTTCTTTATCGAGATGCATGATGAGTATTCTTAACCTAATGAAGATAGAGTAGATGTTTGGTTCTCTTTCTCTGCTTCCATGATCAGTTGATGCTCTGCTTCAAGCGATGTTTAGACAATCAAGCCTTTTTTTATACTTATCTAAAGGAGTTTGATCGACTAAACATAGCTCAAAAGATAGCATTTTGGATTTAGTTTCTAACAGAAAAAAATTTATTAAATTAAATTTCAAGTTTTAACCAGTTTTTTTTGACTACTTAACAATAACATCTTCCTCAAATTTTTATTTTCATATAGTAATATTATTATGCAAAGTAGAGTTTTCTTTACATGTTAATAATAGCTTTATAGAGAAAAAATGGGTTAAATAATTTAAATTTTAAGATAAAAACGTAAAATATTTTAAAAGTTTGTTATTATTTATCTTAAAAACACATTTTTTCCTGTATTAAAAGTGTAGAAAACATTAATTTAGCTACAGTAAAAGTATACAAAAGTATTAAATTTATTTGAAAGAATTCAATATTTTAAAGTTTTCTATTAAATAATTTTGATTTATAAATTATAAAATAGTGAATTATTTCTGAATTTTTAAGCTTATATAGGCCTACTTTTATNATATATATATATATATACTAAATGGTCATCCCTACTTCTGAAATAAATTTATAACATAATGCTAGAGTTTTATAAGAAATAAAGCTAAACATAAAACAGATTAAACTGGTAGAGAGGTGTCATTGATATGTTCACTATATATATATAGATGGTCTTCTTTATTGGTACACCTTAACAGAATTTGATGCATACCAGATGCAATATGTGGTGATGGTGTGGTCTCGTCTCTCTAACTTTCATCTTTTTTCTTCTCTCTCTCTCTTCTCTACAAAAGTCTAAGAATGGAAGAAAGCTTTTAAATAATAAATATCATTTCTTTCTAACATCTGTGTGTGTGTGGAAAGATGGTTCTAAGATATAAATGTTTAAGAAACAGTCAAGTCTCAACTTCACTCCGCTAGCATGGTTATATCAATGAGCTTCAACACATGATAATTTTCCATTCTAGAGCTATATCTTTATGTTGGAGGAGACCATGATTAAATTATTTTCTTTAAGGTCACGTGCAAAATAGATAAAGATAAAAAATAAAAATATATATATAAAAAAAGGGAAAATTTTCGAGAGAGAGTGACGGTTATACGTTTACTGTACGTGCTTTCAGAATACTACAAGAATAAAATATTGATATCTATAGCTATATATTTGCATGTTAACAAAGAAGAGTAAGAATATAATTAAGTGAATAAGTTTTGGAGTTTTGTAAAATCTGTTCTTATACAATAGAGACCTAATTATGGAAAATAGCCTTTATAAGGGGTAGTATTTTATAATAAGACAATGTGGATTATTTTTATTCTTTAAGACTAGATAATGTTGATGAAGGAACAATAGGATTGAAATTAAAGTTGTTTCCATGGTTGAATTAATCGAAAGAAAATCTCAATGAAAGAAGGTTGAAAAACTAAAAGCAAATTTCAACCTGCCACTGATCCAATTAGCCTTTTTGAAATTTCAATGTCCATGCTAATTTCGAGTTGGGATTTAATCAATTGTGAAGGATACAATAGTGTTGGCTTTACTGCAACACCTGGTTTGTAAGATTCCTTTATTCAACAATTGGTGCAGCAGATGCATACGAAATTCTATGCATAAACCTCACNGGTCTAATTAGAGAAATATCCACCCTTAAGTAAAACTTTCACTCTAAATCAAGTAGGCTTTTAAAACCGAACGATACTTCAGCCTTTAACACATTAAAACTCCATTTCTGCAGACATCTAAGGTAACAAAATTAAAGAGGTTAACATTTCGACACTCCAGGGATCTTTAATGATGTTAACACGCCAACGGATGACTTGGCCTAGTCGAAAATCAAATTGAATAGAGAAAAGAGCCTAAAACTCTTAAGATCGACACAGCACTTTGTAACTAGACAAGAGTCTAGTACTTTAATTTGCTTCCTACACGAAAATTATCGTAACCAAAATTCAGAGGTTATTGACTTTTTCCCCTTTTTCTTCTTCTTCTTCTTCTTTTGATGATGCAAACTATGCATCAAGAGTAAAAAAAATTTAGAAAAAAACGTGCGAAGAAGCAACCCTTAGCTATATAATGTATAGATAAGAATGACCCAAGTTTTTTACCTCAAAAAACTGTTCATACAGACATTTATCAACGCGAGATTATTTATAGCTGGCGTAAAGTAGTATTTACCTTGTCACATATGTGAATGATGTATCACCGTGACCTCCACTTATATAAAATTGGCAGGAATGGAATTCAGTCAAAATTGACCGTTTTCTTATGTTGGGTCCCCACATTGCGTGGATGAGAGGTTATATAAAAAATAGCCCTCTACAGAATCATCAAATTGTCTAGGGACAATTAATTTTTTAAAAGGATCTGTCTCTCTCTTGAACGATGGTACATCCTGGAATAACGTTTATTAAGGCCATGCTAACTTTTCTATATTTAATAAGATAATGAAAAATGTCTTTCACTTTATTAAATGTGTATGTACTCTGAGGATTTATTACAAAGTTATTTAGATTTTTTTTTAAGTTTAATTTTAATGATGACTGCTTAAAATGGATACAGCATTTAAGATAGTTGACGAGAAAATTTACGAGAATTTAAGCATAGATTTTTTAGAGTGAAAAATATAAGAAATTGCTCATTCTTAGGAACTTAAATTTAACTTTTCTTATATTATATAAAGCGAATCTATAAATAGATTTACTCGATAATACTCAGCATCATTATAACATCCATTTAATTCGTTTCAAACGTGTCCACAAGATAAAAAATCGACTGCATATATATTAAGAATAACTCAAATTTTAATTTTAAATAAATTTAGACTACTTTAAATAGTTCTTTTGCTTTCCTTTCTTTGCGATGCTCCATTATTTCCTTAAGCAAAACAATAATTTCCAATTTTATCAAACCTCTCTGATGTTTAGCCAATAAAATATTTCGAGTATTTAATTTACTTTTATTAATCAGAAAAAGTAAGTGATAATTTGAAATTTACGCTGCCGAATATGTCTAAATTCAATTTATAGACAAATTAAGAAGTGATGTTAAAGAAATGTATGTTGCTATAAATCGAAGATATCAGTTGTTGGTTATTGCCCGAAGACGAGTGTAAGAATACCAGTTAAAATCTAATACTATCAGGTACTTTGGAGGATATTTTTGAAGGAAACATCTAACCAAAGTGTACGATGCGGTAAATCAACACACATTTCCCCTAAGGTAACTATTATATCCAGTGAACAGTTTGGAAGATTGTTTGCCTCAAGCCTCGTATAGATCTACTGCTTCCTTAACAGTTCATAAAAGTCATTAGATGTGACAGTTTTTAAGAAGTACACGATTTTTTTCATAAATATAACATATCTATTAAAGTATATCCTCATTAAAATTTCGAAAAAACGGCGATTTTTATTATTTATATAAATTCTTACATATAAAACTATAATTTGCATCCATAAAAAAAAAAAAAATTTATCATTTGATTTATCGCTGCGATTTAAACATCTTTTCTCTTTAAATTACCAAACTATTCCGTTAGGAAACTGTAAAAAGAAGTAAAAAATCAATCAGGGATGTTCTAGATATCTTATTTTGATGGGTCCATCTCATCAACTTTGTTTAGACTTGGGTTATTTTGTAGTTCTCTTTGGACCATTCTTCAGGGCATGGTAGCACCTTTCCTCTCTTAAACTATAACATTTCTTCACACTATTTTTCCATATATTCTTTTCAGAATCCGTATAGAAGAGTTTTATACCAGGCTATTTAATGTTTCCACTACACATTTTTACAACCAGTGCGTGAATACCTACGGAAATTGGATGGCTATGTAATACTTTTTCTAAGGCACTATATCTGTTTTCCTCTGTAAACACATGTCAATTAAACTAGTCACTCTCTGATAAAAGATAAAGCAACTTTTTACTTTTACCCCCTCTAATATAAACTGTACTTACTATAAACTATAAATATACAAGCTTTTATACTGCATTTTTATTAAAAAATCAATCAAAAAATAAAAAATAAAATGCCATTTTTGATAATGTAAATCTAATTTTTAAATTTAAAAAAAAAATAAAAAAAATTTAATTTTCAACAAAGTTATTTTACTAAGACTGA
>NW_019384307.1:305080-383333 GCF_000671375.1 Centruroides sculpturatus
TTATTAATTAATATGTTTTGTTTACTTTGTCTTACTTTATAAATGATAAATAATATATTTTTTTGTAATTTATTAATATTGATTCTTTATATTTATTTAATATTTCAATTTTATATTATAATTTAATATATCAAACATTTCTCCTTTTCTAGTTCTTACCTTAATTGTGTAATATATTGTATGTTACATATTATCATACACAAATATGGGCCATACTCTTATGCAAAAGTGACAAAAATATGTGAATAAAATCAATAAAACTAATTAAAATAGATCTTTTTTTAACAATTTATCAAAATAAACTTTATACTATTTTCATATTATATTTTTAAATAAAAAGCTAAATTTTGGAGGTTCCTTTATGTCTATATCCTGAGTCAAATGGCTCAGTTATTATCTCTCTATTTGGGGTGCCATTAGAATTATTTGTTGAAGGGTACCCAGAGAAAGAGGTGCCCAAAAAAGCCATTTTTTTTTAGTTATTCCAGAGAAAGAAGTATCCAGCAGAACTATTAATTATTCATTTTAATATAATATTTTAATAATAATTCATTATAATTAACAGTTTATAAGGAAATAATACTTCTATAATAACAATAATAATATTTATACCAAGCTTACATAATGTATGAGATAATTAGAGTTATAAAACATAATTTTAATATATTAACAATTAAATAATAAATAACATTTGTCAAATTACTCAATATTTTATTACATAAATAAATAAATATAGCTTAAATTATTATAAAAAATAAATTTTTAATTAGAAATAAAAATGTCAATTTTAATTAAATTATTTATAAAGTATTAATAAAAAAAATCCTTTAATAATTTAAAAAAAATTCTATCTGCATTTAATTAATAACACAATTAAATAAATCATATGTGGCTGTTAAAAAATAGAAAAATTAAAATAAGGGGAAAGTGTTTATTAAATCAGAAAAAAATAATAATATTTAATTGAAAAACTTTGTCATTAAAGCCAAATGCAATTTTTTTTCCTTATAACTTGCAGTTTATCAACAAACAATGAACATTGTCTTTTCTCTATAATTAGAAAATACTTGCAAATATTTCTAGTATATATATTTTTTTTAAATTTTATTTCATTATTTTTACAGCAAGAACAATTCATTGAATTCTCCCCCTTTTTTTCCTCTCTTTTAGATCTCATTAAAAATGAAATTTGAACTGTAAGAGACTATAATCATTTTCTAAATGTCTTATAAAAGACATAAAGTAATTATTTAAACTATTTCAAAAATAATTATAATTTGTAAAAATATGAAAAATTACATTTAAACAAAAGTTTATTTTTTATGTATGAAAATAATTTTAATTAAATTTTTTATTATTATTAAATTAAATTTATGGTTTAATCATTTTTTAAAATAATTTACACTATAAATATATATACATAGGCCCTATATATTTAAAATATCTAATTTTTTCTTAATGCTTAACGTTTGAGTATTTAAATCTTTGTAACATTTATTTCACATACATTTAAGTATAATTTAAAAAAATAAACATTTGATTATATTAAATTATTACTTTTGTAGCGCACGGGAATACCGGTAGAGCTATTTAACGTGAGGCTAGACACAAAAGGGCCTTTAAAATTTAACCATTCATGCAATGCCGGATTACCTATTAGGCATGTGAGGTATATTCATAGTAGGCCCAGGTCTTGTGGTTTTATTTCTGGCAGGCTCGAATTTACACATAAGTTTAGGGTCTTATGTTGATTAAGAAAATAAATCCCTCTTCTATACTGTGGTTTAGGGCCTTATGTTGATTAAGGAGAGAAATTCCTGTTTTATACTGTAGTTTAGGGCCTCAACTCATTTCTCTCCGGCCCTGATAATAAATGTGTATCAAGTATAATCAAGTATTTAAATGTTCGAATAATAGCCTACTGGGCTTCAGTACAGTTAACTGACTTTTGATCTATCCTTTATAGTCTCACTGTATTCAATCTATACACATATATTAATCATTATAGAGCTACACAAGGTGTCCCAAAAGCCAGTCAACTGTTGTAAAGATTAAATTGTTATCTTTATTCAAATACTGTACTTGAATACATGAAAATACTTAATTACATTTTTTAAAATCGAACTTTCAGCATTTTTATTATTCAAAAATCACTTTTTATAACTTATGATCGTAAATTTAGCTGAACGACACGAAAGCAAATTACGGTTAACTGACTTAAAAGTCGAAATATATTCGAAATTAATAAATATTCGATTAAAAAAACAGCAGTTTAATATAAAACATTTTTAAAACTGTTATATTGGAAAAACATTTTTTTTAAATTATAATTTTTTAAATCTTTTCCTAACTAAAAACAACAAAAAAATAAGTAAATAAATAAATAAATTTTAAATTTAGTTTTAAAAAATATCGTATAATTTTTCCCCCCAAAAAAAAGTTAAAAATATTTTTAAAAATTCTCTTCCTTTAACTTTATGCTAAAAACTTTAAGTAATGAATATTTAAAAATATGTTTTGATAAAAACTTTTACGTGAATCTACTTAATATTTTAGAAAAATGCTACTGTATATCTTAAACTTAATTAAAGAAAATTAATTATTTTGTTACTTTTAAATTCTTTGCACATCAAAACACATTTTTAATGATGTAAACTCGAATTATTTAGGAAAAAATATTTAAAAAATAAACTTCTAAAGATGCTTCTCTTCGTTATTTTCTTTTCTTGTATAAAACTCAATTCTGCTACTAAAAAAAAGAATAATTTTATCATTTTGATTTTAAATTACGAAAAAATAATTTAAAAAAAAAATAAAATTTACAAATGTTTTTAAATTTGAGCGAAAATTTATTTCAATTTTAATAAATATGTGACTAAAAGTAAAGATTTTTTAAAAAATAGTTAAATATTAAATACAATTTTAAATAATTTTCGAAAATAATATTAATTTTTAATTCTAATTAATTCGATTTTTTGAATTTAATTAAATTATTTTATTAAAGAATTTAATTAAGAAATTATAAACTGTAGAGTTTAGCAGTATTTTTTTTAATATTATTTCTTTATTTTAAATAATCATTTATGAATCTTTAAGCTATTTTAAGCTATTTATGAATCTTTAAGCTATCTATATATTCATAAATGATTATTTTATAAATAATCATTTATGAATCTTTAAACTATTTTCTAAACTTAATACATTCTTTGATTATTTTTACTAAGATCGATATTATTATTATTATTATTATTATTATTATTAAGAGCGGTATTTTCTTAGTAGTAGATCGCGACCCCTCTATTGACGGAGAACCGTATTCCGAAATAATAGCGTGGTTTCTCAACACTCTATAATGGCATTACTAATTAAAACGTAAACGAATGCTAATTTATATCAATGTAATATTATATTGATTTCTTAATATTAAAACAGCATTCTATTAACGAATAAATTAATTATTTTAGAAGAAAAGTCAAATGTTTTAAACTGAATTTTTGAGCTGAAGATTTTTAGTTTTTTTTTCTATAAAATTTCGAATTTTTGTAAAATTTTTAATGTTTATTTTTTGAATATTTCGTATTTTTCTATATAATTCCTTACTTTTATATATTAGCTTTAGTTCAACATATTTTAGAGCTTCATAATATTTCTTACTTTAATACAATAATGATGATTTTTTCAAATAAAATCTAGGAAAAAGTTAAATTTAGATTAAAGAGATTGCTAATTATTAAATTTTAAACTAAATAAATACCCATAATAAACAATTATCCACCATTAAATGTACAGTAGAATAGCTTTAAAAATGGAAAATTAAATAGAAAAACCCTTCAAAAAGTAGAAAAATACTCTAAATAGAAACGTAAAGAATGAGAAAATATGTAAAAGAAACTTTCAAAAATGGAAAAATAACTAGAAAAAAATATTCTAAAAAGTAAAAAAAAAAAAAAATACAAAATGCAACCAACTTTAAAGGAACCAACAAGGATAAGCAACATCCTCTTACAGTAAAATAGCATATTTATTATAACTTTAAAGTTAATAAAATAAATAAAAATATAATTTCTTTTTCAAATAAAACTTCAGATTTTTTTCCTACATTTGTAAATAAAACATATAATTTATCAAGTTTAACCACGCTTCTCTGCTACTTTAGTTAACAAGTGTAAAATATCACAATGCATCTATTAAAAAAAACAGTACAAATTCATACGAAAAATTCCTTTATAACTTTAATTTTTGACAATTTTTTTCCGATATAAAACAATATTATATTTTATAAATTATTTATTTATTATTTAATTACATTTCGTACATATGTGGAGGACTTTCAGTAATATTTGAATAGGTTCAGATTGTGTGCAAATAACTATTGTAGACCTATTGTCAGTGGAGAAGTCTTCGTCGGAGCGGAGAAGAGAAGAAAATAGAATAAGTATATCCGGTACCCTACTCGAATTTCCCAATTCCATTTCCTATTTTTACCGCAACATGATTGGTTCACAGGATCCTCACTTAGGGAAATACACCTTATATATTTGATTAGGGTTTTTGCAAACTGGATCAAATTACTCAAGTCATCTTTTTTTTCCTTCTTTTTTCCCTTTCTCTCTTCATCTTTCTTCCTCTTCTTCTTCTTCTTCCTTCTCCTCTTCTCTACATTAATTTTTACTTAAATTATCTACATCTCTAAATAATTTTCTCTCTTGCTCTACTTCTTGTTAACAGCATTCTGACTTTTATAATATATAAAAACTACTTAACATTTTAAACATTTTTTACTATTATTAAACAGAAAATACTTTTCAAAATTAATTTAAATTCATTTTCTTTTTCAGTTCTCTTTTAATTGAATTAAATTATACTATTATTTAACCTTACATTTAACAGTTTTAACGTGGTGTAAGACCATAAAACTGTGTATATAAAATATTATAGCGAGACCTATGAACAACGGACAGACAGAAACATAAAAAAACGGCCGTTCTTCGAAGGTGGCCGTTGTTTGGAGGTTATTTTCTATGCAGTTTTTTGCTTGACCTTCCTGAAAATGGTCGCTGTTGTCGACTGTATTTATAAAATTATTTGTTTATAAGGATTTAAAACTGCATTAATATATAATAAAATTTATTTTTTTTACTAATTAAATTTATAGATATAAATTTATAAATTTATTTAATAGTTAAAATAAGAGAAAAAATATTGATGTAACCTGCAGTACGGCCGGAATGTCTACTATAAATAAAGTTAGATTATATAAAATATATTTTTAATGCATTAAATATATATTATATATTTCTTTTTTAAAACTATTTTATGGTATAACATTTATCTTTAAAGGAAAAAAAATATATTTCCAAAGGCAAAATATTTTACAAATCTCAAACAGAATTCGAGTATTTTATCATTCAGAAATAACATGGAAAAAAAAGATATAAATAGTAAATACAGTTTTAAAAAAATTTTAAATATAAAATAAATAACTTATATAAATATTTTATAAATATAAAATCAATATTCTTTTGAAGTTTTATTTCAATTATAAAATTGCTTTTATAAAATAAATAAAAATAAATAAATTTTTAAAGCTTATTAATGATTAGAAAAATAAGGTTAATAATAATAAAAAATAATAGTTTAAAATAGTAAATAATTTAAAATATTAAAAAAATTAATAAGGAAACTATTTTTTTAAGATTTTTTTAAAATGTTTCTGTACTTGAGGGTGGTTTTTTTTTTAAATTTGAACTCTTTAAAGACCCTTTAAAAGTTTTTATATAATAAATATTTACAATATTTTACTTTTTTAAAATATTTTTATACTTTAATAAGTTCTTTTATACTCCATTTATTTGTAATTAGCATCCAATTTTATTTTTCCTTAGGTTCCCCCTTTTTTTAAGGATCGTAGCTCGTCTTAAATTTAAATTAAGTGCAAATATAAAGTATTTTAATTTAAAAAAAAAATAGTTTTGAGATTTATTTATTTTTTTTTATAAAATTTACAAAATTTATTGAACATTTTTCTATATATAGTACTAAAGAAAATGCTCGTTTAATCGTTTCTAAATAGCATTAAAAATTCGATATTATACGAATTAAAATATTGATTTTATAAAGGTAAATAATAATAAATGATTTTAAAATATTTATATTTAGTGTTAAAAATTCAATTTTAAGCAATAAGAAAGTATTAAAATATTTTAAAAAATAGTATAAATAAGTGATAAGTAAGGTAAATTCGATAGGAATAACTAAAGTGTTTTCAGTATAAGAATCGCTTCCTACGCAAACAAAAGTTATTTTTACAAAATTTTCGAGAATTTTCTGTACACTTTCTATATTTTCTACTAAAGAAAAATGCTTTCTAATGGTTTCTAAATAGAACTAAACTCACTTTGTTACTTCCAAGCTATTTTAAACGCTTCTACACTACATCAACTCCCACTTCCTTTAAACAAATCAAAAATCTTTTAAGATAATCGATCTAAGTGTAATTTCTTTCTACTCAAAAATCTTATCCAGAAAGTTGAAAGTTTGATAATTAAAAGGAATCACTTTAAAGAGTAATCATTCAAATAAAAATGTGATTGATAAGCACAGATAAAAATAAATAAATAAAATAATATTAAAAAAGAAAAAAAAAAGGAGAAGCACCAATATCATCTAAGCGACGATTTTTCATTCTTTACAAGAGGTTAAACGATAAAAATACACACAAAAAATATAAAAAATAAATAAAAAAAAATCCCACGCAAGAAAAGCTGTTATCCATCAACAACAGATAAAACCGGAGATGTCACGTGTTAAGATTCTTACTTGCTATATTCATGTTGAAAGAAGTTGACCAACTTACCGCATGACAGTAATGGGTAGAAAACGTGTAATTGGTTCTATCCATCTCTCTGCTGTCAGTCTGGGGATGCTACTGTTGGTCACGCATTGTAGCATCAATGACGTAACGGGGTTAAGTGCTATTACCTTATAAAACTCCTATGACGTTAAAAATTACAAATTTAAACAACATTTTTTTAGTGTGTTTAACGCTTTTTTCGAGTGTTAAATTTATAAAATAATATTTTTTTACGGTCGAATTTGCGAACGAAGTGATTTTGTACAGTATCATTGTAAGGAATTAAATTTATTTTTAAGCAATTCGAACTGATCTACAGCTTTCCTAATTTAAATTTTATAATTGTAAGACGAATTTTTAAAATAATTTCTATAAAATAAAGATATTTATAAGCTTCATAAATGTTAACGAAATATATATATATATATATACTTTTGTATATTTAATCAAAATAGGAACCAAAAATAATCCACAAATTTACAATATTTATATCGTTATTAAGTGTTTATATATCTTATAAATATTGAGAAACAACACGGTAAAGTTTCATTAGAACTGGCCTCATATATAAAAGTGTGTAACGTAACGTATATATTGAATAGTAACGTAGAGAGAAAGTAATGATGTCTTCTATATCAACAGAAACAGTATATTTTTTCCCTCCTCTTACTGCCATACATGTAACACGTTTACCAGTTGGCCACATTTATTTTTAAAGTCTCACGCCTGGTTAATTCTTCACTATTTGACTTATCATACAACATACTTTGATATTTATTAAAATATTTTTTAAAAGCATTTATTAAATATTTATTTGCTTATTAAGGCCTAATAATTTGCTATTTATTAAGGTATTTATTATACTTTTATTTATTTACTAAGGCATTTTTAAAGGCGTTAATTTATTAAAGTGATTTCTTATTTATTAACACATTAATTTATAAAGACATATGATATAACTTGCTATTTATTATTATTATTATTTGGCATTTTTAAAGGTATTTATTATGTTTCTATTAATTTATTTACTAAGGTATTTTTGAGGTATTTGTTTATTAAGGTATAGAGCATACTTTCCTATTTATTAAAGTATTATTTTTGTCTATTTAAAAATAGACATCTCGACTGTCGACCTTCTTAACATAAAAGTCACCATCTTCGAATTGTTTTCTGAAATATATACACGAGACTTTTAAAAATAGACGTTTTTTTTAGTTTAAGAGATTAAAAAAATTCTATGGCATTTAATAAGATAAAGAGTATCGTTTTACATAAAGAATACCCTAAACATTCTAAAAATAAACGATCCCAACTTCAGAAAATCATTTTTGAGGGCATAAAAAATAATTAAACTCAACTTCTTCATATTTTTACAGACAATTGAACAAAATACATATTTATAAAATATATTTATAAAATTGAACAAGGTACATATTTACATTAAAAAAGTTATAACAACGACTCAAAATTCAGTTAACGAGGCTGCTTCAAATCTGTTTTAAGTGTTGTTTAAAAAAATTTATCTAGCTCGGTTAACTGACTTTTGGGTCACCCTACGCCTTAATCTTAATAATTTCTTTTTTAATGCTTTATATTATTATTTTTTAAATTAAATTTAGAAATTTTCATTAAATGTAAAATAGAAGATAAATTTTCTTAAACAAATTCCTGTACAAACCATTAACTGTAGTCAATTTTAAATTGTCTAATTAAGTAAACCACCTAACTAGGGATTTGGCTTGTTAAGTAGATATTTAAGCTAGTGACGTCATTCATTGAGTTCCCTTACAAAAGATTTTTCATATATATTCTTAATTATAATTACATATCCGGTACGAACGTGTCAACTCTAATTATAATTAATTTAAATATATTTTCCAAAATTTCGTGTGTAATTTTAAANTATCCAGAAAGTTGAAAGTTTGATAATTAAAAGGAATCACTTTAAAGAGTAATCATTCAAATAAAAATGTGATTGATAAGCACAGATAAAAATAAATAAATAAAATAATATTAAAAAAGAAAAAAAAAAGGAGAAGCACCAATATCATCTAAGCGACGATTTTTCATTCTTTACAAGAGGTTAAACGATAAAAATACACACAAAAAATATAAAAAATAAATAAAAAAAAATCCCACGCAAGAAAAGCTGTTATCCATCAACAACAGATAAAACCGGAGATGTCACGTGTTAAGATTCTTACTTGCTATATTCATGTTGAAAGAAGTTGACCAACTTACCGCATGACAGTAATGGGTAGAAAACGTGTAATTGGTTCTATCCATCTCTCTGCTGTCAGTCTGGGGATGCTACTGTTGGTCACGCATTGTAGCATCAATGACGTAACGGGGTTAAGTGCTATTACCTTATAAAACTCCTATGACGTTAAAAATTACAAATTTAAACAACATTTTTTTAGTGTGTTTAACGCTTTTTTCGAGTGTTAAATTTATAAAATAATATTTTTTTACGGTCGAATTTGCGAACGAAGTGATTTTGTACAGTATCATTGTAAGGAATTAAATTTATTTTTAAGCAATTCGAACTGATCTACAGCTTTCCTAATTTAAATTTTATAATTGTAAGACGAATTTTTAAAATAATTTCTATAAAATAAAGATATTTATAAGCTTCATAAATGTTAACGAAATATATATATATATATATACTTTTGTATATTTAATCAAAATAGGAACCAAAAATAATCCACAAATTTACAATATTTATATCGTTATTAAGTGTTTATATATCTTATAAATATTGAGAAACAACACGGTAAAGTTTCATTAGAACTGGCCTCATATATAAAAGTGTGTAACGTAACGTATATATTGAATAGTAACGTAGAGAGAAAGTAATGATGTCTTCTATATCAACAGAAACAGTATATTTTTTCCCTCCTCTTACTGCCATACATGTAACACGTTTACCAGTTGGCCACATTTATTTTTAAAGTCTCACGCCTGGTTAATTCTTCACTATTTGACTTATCATACAACATACTTTGATATTTATTAAAATATTTTTTAAAAGCATTTATTAAATATTTATTTGCTTATTAAGGCCTAATAATTTGCTATTTATTAAGGTATTTATTATACTTTTATTTATTTACTAAGGCATTTTTAAAGGCGTTAATTTATTAAAGTGATTTCTTATTTATTAACACATTAATTTATAAAGACATATGATATAACTTGCTATTTATTATTATTATTATTTGTGTTTTGTAATTAAATAAACATGTTGATCTTATGCTAACTTGAGTGGAAACGAATTAAGTTGGATGATTTATCAAGGGATAAAGTGTTGAACTGAATTAAAGTCCACTCCAGAACAGAAACAGGATAGATAATTGTAAACAGAAGAGGACCAGAGAGATGTATAGACCTATTATAAACAAAATTAAAGTAAAATGAACATTGTAAACAAATATAACTAAGAATTGAGATTATAAAGAGTTAATTCATACACCTCTCTTAAGAGGAGAACATTAATGGACATTTTAGATAATGTTTCTTATAAAATAACACACAACACACATGTAGTAAATTCACTAATATGTGTTATAATATGGTAATAAATATTGTAAATAAACATGTAAGCGTAAAATTGTTCTGTTTTTTTTTTTAAATTGAAAATAAATAAAATTGTTTTCTTAAAAATCGCCCTTTTCCCTAAAAATCACTCCTTTAAAATCGTCCTTTTCTCTAAAATTTCTCAGTAAAAAATTGTTTTTCCCCCTCTAAAATCTCATCCTAAAATTGCCCCTTTCCCTAAAAAAACTCTCCTTAAAACTTGCCCTTTTTTCCCTAAAAATCTCTCCTTAACGTGCCTTTTTTTCCTAAGAATTTCTCTTTAAAAATTGAGTTTTTCCCTAAAACAATCCCTCTTTAAAATTCATCCCGTTTTCCTAAAATTTCTCCTTAAAATTCTTCCTTTCCTTAAGAAAAAAAAGGCACAACATTAAGAAACAAAAAAAAAATGATAATTTTAATTATCTCTTCCCTAAATATCGTGCCTTTCTTTTCTTTAATTAAAAGAAAGGAAAAGAAGTAAATATTTCGAGAGGAGCAACCACACTTTCCACGAATCTGATATATGGAATGTTATCTAATGAAAGAAGTGGAAGATAAGAAATTCGGCTCACATCTTGTGATGTGAACTGGACGATTACTCATAAACAATAAGCTGGCTCAAACGTGGAAGAAATGATAATTGAGAAAAGTTTCTTTTCTATACTTTGATCAGTTATTTGTGTCAATAGGGAATTTTGGGTCAAACTCTTAATAATCCCTTGATACATCCAACAAAAGTTCGTGTAATAAATACAAGAAGAGAAACTTTAATATGGCTTATTAAGGATAAACGACCGTTTAAAATTGTTAAAGAATTACATATTTTAAAATTGGAAGCCATTTATTTTATATTAAAATCAGTTTTTTTTTCTACGATAAAAAATAAAATAAGTCATCGTCAGTCGATTAAATATAGAATTTCGTACAAAATTATTCTTTATCACGCTTATGTTTTCGTAATATTTCAAAGAAAATCGCATCAAATATCAAAATTTCGGTCTCATATTTCAGCCAAAATCACTGATATTAAAGGAAGTTCTCTGCTAAGTATCAGAATTTATCTTCCAGACAGAAAGTCATTTTATATCAATTTTGAATTCCCCCCTTTCCATATATAATTGCGCATCTTTAAATTTCTCTAACAATAATTTATCTAATTTTTTGACAAAAATTAATTGAAATTTTACAATTATACTGATTTTCTTTTTTCTTTCCAAGTAGAAAATGAGTTCCGAATGAAGAAGATGGAGAAGATGCGAGAGAGGGAAATGAGGCGTGAGGTGATAATAAAGAGGAGTATAATGACATAAATAAAAGATTAAAAACTGTAAAATACTATAAAAATTTATTTTTAAATGCTAGAATTAATAATTTAAAAATGTAAAAGAATAAAATTTTAAAAAAATACCGTAAAAAAGACGTAAAATAAAATGGGAAATGCAAAAATATACTTAATTAAGTAAGTAAAACACGAATTTGAAGGGGGAAAATGTACACGTAAATGGCAGAAAAGTACAATTTTCTTATAATATCCTAAAGCAAATTAGTGAAAAAAGTACGAGAAGAATAATAAGAATGTATGATCCAAATTAAGAAGAAAATAAGCAATTAAACTGAGTTTATTTTTTAAAAAAAAAAGAAGGAAGAAAAATTTGTGCAATTAGATAATAAAATAAAGATATTTAAAAAATAATTAAGTAAAGATATTAAAAAAAAAGTCATTTTCAGAAATAAAGCAATTAACTAACATCTATTAGAAGTTAAAAAATATATATTCTAAATGGAAGTTGTACATAAAGAAGGAAAAGATTGCGAGTAAGGATTAAACTTGCGACTCTTATCGGAAGTTGCAGAGGGAGAATCGTAAAATGACTTGTGGAGAAAAAACAGAAAAATGTCACTTCATCCTAGAGACAAGCGGGCAGTCGTAAAAGATATATGGAATATTTATCTACCATGCAGGAAAAGTTGTTACAATATCTTCTTCCAGACATAACCGATTGGGAAAGCTACGAAATCTTCCATCGATTCTGAAGAGAATCACATGAAAAAAAATGCCATCCCTGTGCTGGACAGACTTGATAAAACTTTTCGTCTTTGGAGATGGCCCGTCTGTAATTATCTTGAGAACATTTCCCATTGGATGCGGTTACTAATGGTTTGGATATCGAGAAGATTCCCCCTCAACTTTTTTCTTCTTTATTTTCGATATAAATATATATATAAAGAAACATTTGATATCCCGCTTGAAAACTTTGAGGAAGAAGTTTAGATAAAGTATTTTTTTGAGTGGCCGAAATTATGATTTTTAACTTAAGTTGTGTGTAGATTAAAGAGAGATAAAATAGATAAAAAGATTTATTCATTATAAAGGTGCATAAATCATCTTTAACGTATCGTCCTGAAAGATGGGATGAAGGGAAGAGCATCTTTAAAAAATGAAGCTGGAAAATTTATTTATAAATTAGCTAATGATTACGAATTAAAAATAGAAAAATAAAATAAAAAATAAACCAGAAATGGTCGGAATTACAATCCAATAACACTTATTGGTAGTATTATTGCACTACAGGAGGCTAAACACGAAGCGAGGAGGAAAGATAAGATGGAAAACATAAGAGTTGAAAACGGCCTTAGGGCTAAAAAGCGTATATCTGAGCTTTGTGCAAACATACGACTTCTCTTTCAACACAAAAGAGCCAATTTTCTACAAAATATTGAAATAAAGAGAGATATTCTAGCCTCCTACAACATAGCCAGAAGCTATAAGAGAGGAAGTACCTTTTAGATTAAACAAGAGAAAAGATTTAGTTATAAATAGCAGTATTGCCAAAATTTGCTGACTATATGAACTTTTACCATGTAATCTTTCAACGATCGATAACTTAAATGCCCCGAGTCAAAGACCTTCTTCTTCTTCTTCTTAATATAAAGCAACAAAATTATTAAAATTAATTCAGAATGTGTATTGTTTGTGTTAAATGGTTATCATCTCATTTATATTTAAATTAGGAGGTATGCACACTTACAAATCATAATAAACTCATTTAAATGCATCCGTTCGGGAAATATGTCTTCACCAAAGCTTTTTGTCTCCCGAACAATGCCCAATTTTTCCATTCAAATCGCATGTGTGTTCGGTGTTAACTAAATTTTCTTCTTATAAACTATACAAGAGTTAAACGAGGAAGCATAAATATTGATAATGTTGCTTGCTTGGAGTGATATTAAATTAATAACTCAATGATTAGTTAATGAGAGTGGACTAAGTTAAATGTTGACCGTAAACAGGTTTGCAATAAGTTAATATATTATGCATGGTAATGTGCTAAATTTGGATAAATATTGTAAATAAACATGTAAGCGGGCTAAGTTAGTATAAATATTACAAAGTCTACCATAAAAGTAGGCTGGTAACTTATAAATTGATAAATTATTTGCAGATTTATGGGATATTTTAAGATAAATGCCATAAAAAAGTCGTTTTTAATTAGTAAGCTTGACCTTTCTTATGATGTTATACCTTACACACAAATTTGAATTGTGTATGTAAGTCGAATTGGCTATGATAGGGTCTTAAGCTGTGACGTATAACACACCTTTCCTCTCTATCGTAATGACACGTGTAAAAATGTCCGGCCCTAAGGTATAGATTCATAATACAAGACCCTAAGATGCATTCTGTTTAGCTTATGTGCTGTTTCTATGATAGAATATGAATAAAACAGAAAAAAAAACTTTTGGTTAATTTAAGTTTGAATTTAATTAAATAAATAATTTATGCTAATTATTTTAATGTTTATATTAGCTTAATATTAAATTAACTATTTAGAACAGTGTGCCAATTAGATACAGTGCTCAACAGATTTCTGTTTATAAGTTAATTATCCTGTTAAATTATTTACAAAAAATTAATTCTAGAAATTAAAATTAAACTTCGAATAGGAAAAAAAAACAGTAATTATTATTATTATTTGTGTTTTGTAATTAAATAAACATGTTGATCTTATGCTAACT
Organism: Centruroides sculpturatus; assembly: GCF_000671375.1. Taxonomy (NCBI): domain Eukaryota; kingdom Metazoa; phylum Arthropoda; class Arachnida; order Scorpiones; family Buthidae; genus Centruroides; species Centruroides sculpturatus. Next base: position 319,530 of record NW_019384307.1, read on the forward strand.
TGAGTGGAAACGAATTAAGTTGGATGATTTATCAAGGGATAAAGTGTTGAACTGAATTAAAGTCCACTCCAGAACAGAAACAGGATAGATAATTGTAAACAGAAGAGGACCAGAGAGATGTATAGACCTATTATAAACAAAATTAAAGTAAAATGAACACTGTAAACAAATATAACTAAGAATTGAGATTATAAAGAGTTAATTCATACACCTCTCTTAAGAGGAGAACATTAATGGACATTTTAGATAATGTTTCTTATAAAATAACACACAACACACATGTAGTAAATTCACTAATATGTGTTATAATATGGTAATAAATATTGTAAATGTGGTAAATATGATAATTTAACAGCATTCTCATTAACTAAACATTTACAGATGTACAACTCAACAGCTCTTTGTTTAATCTTTAAGTATGGAGGCATATTGTAATCATCTTTAAAATTAAATAAATAAATTATAAAAATAATTAAATAATTTAAGAAAAAAACAACTTAATTAAACAGATTAAAATTCGATTTATCGATAGACACTTTCATATATTATTTATAGCAAAAAAAAAAATTTTTTTTTAACTCTCGAGGAGAAATAAAATTATAATAATTACATATATCCTGATGTAATTTTGAGTGATGTGACCTTATAAATTTAATTATGAAACTCACAATTCAGGAACTCCAAGTATCTGACGGAATAAGTGAGATGGATATAATTAATAGAATTATTCCATGCAATTAAATGCGTAATTACGACTAAAGCGAGACAGCAGATGTTGGGTGAAAGAACCCAATTAGTCTAATCATTAAGGAACTTGGATATATCATTTGGGAGAAAGGACCGAACTTTCTGAAGTCCATATCAGTTTGTGACATTCTTAATTGAGGATTTGGAAACTGAAATTGTCCTCTTGCGTCTCTCGCTTGCGTTTTATTAGGTCTGTTACGTCTTGTGTCTGTTGCGTTTAGTTATACTTTGCCATTGTTAAGTGGGATGATGCGGAGGTGAGACGAGTTTTTTCCATCGATATCGTCGCGATTCGATGACGTAAACATCGATCGACTACACGAAATTCACTAGAAAATCTATTAAAATCTTTATTTATATAATTTTAAATCATTCGAATGGCTTAATTTTTATAAATTTGAACGATTTCCTTCCTACTTTTACTAGAATTTCTAACTAAAAAAACTCTAATTTAATCCGTCTTCGAGTTAACGTAATCTCTCTCCTTTTGGTAGAATTATCTCAAAAACGGAGGAATTTATGGTTAATTTAACCTTTCAGGAATTAACTAAAATAGATAAAAAATATAAGAAAAGACGTCATTAGATATAATTTATTAAAAATTATTCTTTGCATAATTAAGAATTGATGCGAGGATGTTAGATTTTTCTCTTATTTGTTTGGAAATTTAAGCAGAATTTCTGTTAAAACGAAGATTTTGATGAGGAAGAAGATTTAGAGGTGTAAATTAATTCATTAGAAATGTATAAAATCTCGTCAAAAATATATAGAGGAAACTATTAAAACTATTCCTTATTTAATTTTGAATTGTTGAAATGATAATGTGAATATGCTGAATGGATTCTATGTTATACATCCGAGATTTTCAGTAATTTTTTGATACTTTTTTTGATAGATTCCTATCAAAATGGAGGAATTTAACTAAAATAGATACAAATTCATTTATTAAAATTATTCTCTAAAAAATTTCGAATTGGTGCGAGAATGTTAACTTTTTTTTTTTTTTGTACAGTATCATTTCAATTAGATTTTTNAGTGATTTTTTGATACTTTTTTTGATAGATTCCTATCAAAATGGAGGAATTTAACTAAAATAGATACAAATTTATTTATTAAAATTATTCTCTGAAAAATTTCGAATTGGTGCGAGAATGTTAACTTGTTTTTTGTACATCTAAGCATTTTCAGAGGTTTTTCCTTCTTACTTTCTTAGCAGGATTTCTACTAAAATGGGGGAATTAATGGTAAAGCTATCTATTGAATTTAGTAGTACCCTTGGGGGGAATCTAACTAAATTCGATAGATAACAAAATTCACTAAAAATATATAAAATCTCATTAGAAATGTGCTAATAAAATTATTAAAAACAATTTTTTTTTGTATAATTTTGAATTGATAAAATGATATGAGGATATTAAATAGATCCTATATTATACACATGAGATTTTTAGTGGGTTTTTCCTGTGTTTTTTTTTTTTTTTAGTAGAGTTGCTACTAAAATGGAGGAATTTATGGTAAGCTGGTCTCTTGAGAGGAATTTAACAAAAATTGATACGGAAATTATAATACTAAATATAAATTATTAAAAATTATTCTTTACGTTATTTCTAATTGATGCGTTATTATCTGGAAAATTTCATATGTTTTCAGTGGTTTTTCTTATCCCTATTTAGCAGAATTTCTATTAAAACGGAGAAATTTAGTCGTATACTCAAGAGGACTTGGAAGATTCTAAGTAAATTTAACAAATATTTTTAAAAAATCACTTAAAACATATAAAATTGCATCAGAAATGGATAAATAAAAGCATTCTTTGTATAATTTCTAATTATTAAATGATAATTCCAGTTGTAGATTTAAGAATTTTCTGAGGATCATCTTACATTTTTTCCCCTTTTAGTAGGATTTCTACTAAAACGGGGGAATTAATGTTAAAGCTATCTATTGAATTTAGTTGAACCTCTCGGGAGGAATGAAGAGATTTCGAAGATTTTTCGAAATTAATAAAAGTAAGAATTGGAATGTGGTTTATCTGTTGCTCTTCTAGGATTTCCTATTTCTACTATTTTTGAATCAATGGAGTTAAGAAATAGAGATTTTTAGGGGATTTTCGAAGATTTTCTGAAATGTTTCATTTATTAAGAAAGGAAAAATAGTGGCAATAAAATAAAAGTTTCTATAATACCTTTTATCATTTTTTAACCCGAATTAAGCATGCAAGATCTAATGACATTAATAATAAATTAATCTTCTTACAGCGCTTATCTTATATCATACTCCATTAGAAAATCAGGGAGAGAAAACACTGTTTTCTCATGTTATGTATGCTTTATATTTATACGTTCCCATATGTTCTAAGTGTTTCCGTAGCGTCTAATTTATGCTATGCTTAGAGAAACACGTAGAGCATAACACATTCCTATAAAACACGTGATCTGTAAAGCACAACATTTGTTTCCATAGAGCATAAAACATGTTATTATTGAGTACACGATGTTCCTACAGAGTTTACATGTTTAGACGTCTTTCTGTTGAGTATTCAGAGCATGTTCGTGTTCCTGGTGAATATAGATGTTCCTATTAGAGTACACATGTTTCTATAGAACATGATGATGTTCCTGTAGACATAGCATAAGTTCCTCTAAAGTCTAACATTAAATCATTACAATTTACTTTATTATAATTCTAAGTTCTTTAAACACAAATCTATAGTTAGATAAAAAGCCAATCTTTTCAAACTTCTCCTTACAACAGTCCAGTAATATACAGATATTAGAAAAAATTATTTAACGACAGTTCTTTGAAAGAAATGTCTATAAAATAAATAAAAAAAAAAGTAAAAGAAGGTATATATTTTTTCAGACGGGGGTCATTCCATGATCATATTTTTTAAAGTGGGACAATTTCAGTGAAAAATTTCAGTCAGTGTAAGGAGCAGGTGCTGCTGTTACATTCAAATTCTCCGTTTAATGATGCATGAGACAGAAATTTATAGGGTATAATTTACAAACGAAGAAACCAGGATGGAAGGAAATAGAAGATAGCACCAATGGACGTTTCACGGATATACACCGACGACTTTAAAAACGTCTAAAGTTGACGGCATCGCTCCATCTTGACAATAGAACTTGGCAGAGTAACATAAAGGAAAAGATGCTATCCTGCCTTTAAGCTTATACAAAGTAAAGACTGACTTAAAAATAAAATAACATGGATAAAAATATATTTATATTTTTCTTATTTTTTCATTGCTTTAAATTTTAATCTTTTTTTTTTATAGAATTAAAAATTTTATTATCTGTTTGTTAGTTCTTTGAATTTTATATTTTGAATCGGACCAAGACATCCATTTATGCGGTTGTGTAGAGGAAGATGATTCGGATGAACTAGAGAAGGATGACTCAGATGAACTAGAAGATGACTTGAACTTAGGTTTATCTCAGTTTTAAAGTAAATTAAACTAAATTAAGAATAATTTTACATTTTATAGCATTGTATAAATTAATTTTTATCTTATTATTTTGTATCTAAGCGACCGAATTAAGGGATAAAAATAGTATCCCAAAGAAAGTTTCGTGTTAAAAAAAGTTCGATTTAAAAGAAAATTTTGAACGTTTTAAAATAAAATTTGAATTATTAAAAATTAAAATATATTCCAAAACATAATTTTTTTTAAAAAACAAACTAGTAATAAATTTCAGAATATTTTAACAGAAGCCGAGAAGTAGCGAATTCGAAATAGTGATAATTCTTATGTTATCGAGTACGAAATTAAAAAATATTCTTTACAGCACACTAGATACTAATAATTTCATTAAATTCTTTGAATGCCTATCGAATATAGCAGCTTTTGTAATATAAAAGATGAAATAAAAATGGATAGGAGGAAAGAGTATAATATTGTATAAATCTAAAGAATAATATACAATGCAAGAATAATTCAATATTATCCTTACATGGACGTATAAAGTTATATTAAGGTAGACGTAACCCCCCTTTCTAAAGTCGGAAATATGAAAATATGAAAATAGAATCGATGTCTTGTTCGAGTGATGTTGCAAGAAAGCAATTGTGAAGTCTTTCTTTGTATAATAGAAAAGAATATAAAAGATTTATCGATATAGATATAATTTATATGTATGGGGGCTAAATTTTTGAAGATATTTCTATTCAAAATTGTAAAAAAATGTCACTGCAAGAAGCGAATGATTTATTTTTATATGCTAATATAGAAGCAGTATATATAAAATTATTATTATTATTATTGTAGTAGTAGTAGCAGTACGACGGTTGTCAGCTTTAAAAGTACTAAAATTTAATAAAATATATATTAAATACTTAATGAAATATAACAAATATAATAATTATTTAGTATTATATTATATTTATTTATTTAATCTTATTTTATAAAAGATTATATTGTTAATATTGTTTGATTACTGTACTAATTTAAAACCATACCACTATAATATAGTATTATTGTTGTAGCAAAATATTACTACAATAATAAGAATACAGTAATGTAGTTTCATGATTTATTTTTATATTCTAATATAGAAGTAGTATATATAAAATTATCATTGTAGTAGTAATACTATTAGCATTTGCTATTACAGTAATAAATACTATAACAACAATAATAATAATGTAGCAAATTCAAGGTTTAATTTTATATTGTTAACTATAGTAAAACCTGTACGAAACGGATCCCGAATAAAACAAAACCTGTCTAAACCGGAAAAATACAGTAAAAACTGTTTGAAACGGAATCACGACTTTTTTCGGTTTGGCTGGTTTCCGTTTTAAACAGGTTTTTTTTTAAACATGGAAAAATCGCTCCTTTTCGAAGGATTTTTTTTTGTTTAGACAGGTTGTATTTAATATTGTGATATTTACGTTGTGTTTTATTTCTATATATCAATATCACTACAGCAATATAACCCAATTTTTCTAAGAAAAATAACTTTTTATCCCAATTGATTAACTAAATCTTTGCTTTTTTATAGAGGAGAAGGTGGTATTATGGAACACTGCGGGTATTATGGAACCACCCCATTTCGAACTGATAATAAAGGCGAGCTGTAGCGGAATGTGGCTGAACTGAACTAGGCAGGCATCCATAGCAAGGGGAAAACCCGTTTTACTTCGGTTAAACAGTTGTCCGTATTTAATCAGCAAATTTGTTTTTTTTCAAAATTCGCAAGTTTTGAATGCTAAATGAATTTAATTATTTTTAAAATATAAATCGTGAAGTTGTAGGTTCACTGGTGCATGTATTCCGTTTCAGAGACTTAGGGGTACATATTAATCTGTGTGATGTTCACGTTTTTTAAATTTTGGTCTCGACAGACATAAGTTAATTCAAGATGGCGATGCGTGAAATATGGAACCCATCGGTGCTTTTACAGTAATATGGAACTCGACTCCTCCGAATTTTCTATTTGCGAGCAGACATTCCTCCAGAGCAATTTGTGAAAAAGACACTAGGTAGAAAGCCAATTCTTCCCGAGAATATCGAAAAAGAGATGCTGGAATATATATTGTTGATGGAGGTCATATTTTTCTATTATAAAAGCATTTTTGCGATAAAATACATTGGAGTAAATAATTTGGTAATTATTTAACATTTTTTGTCCTTTCCTATTTGTTTTTGGCTACATTAAAGCATTTTTTTGAAAATATACGGTAAGGTTCCATATTACCACCCGATTTTCTCTAAGCCTACTTTCGGACTTTTTGTACAAAAGCCTTCAAAAACCATACTTATAATTACACTAGCGAAAAATCCAATTAGGAACATTTAGTTTACTAGTTACCAGTACTTTTCGCACAAAAAATGTGGGTATAGTTATGATACCTTGCTTACAATTCACTAAAATGTAATTGGGGTTCCATAATACCACCTTCTCCTCTATTATTAGGAAGTTATTCCAATTATTTTATAATATCAAAAGTTTGATTTCATGTCGTTTATGTTGCGTTTTATTGAAATAATATAGCATTTTTCTTGTATACAAAAATACGCTTTTTTTCTAAAATAAATAAACAAATCATTTCCTTTAAATTATTAAAATCTTTTCTGCATAATTTTATAGCATTAAATATGCATTTTGCGTTTTCTTGTATAGAAAATATTTTTCGAAATTAATTAAATACAGTAAAACCTGTCTAAAATGGAACCTGAATAAAGCAAAAATTCGTCTAAACGGAAAAAATTATTCGAAACGGAGCAACTTTCCATGTTTAAAAAAACCTGTTTAAAACGGAAACTTTGAAAAAGTATTCAGTACCGTGTCATTCCGTTTTAGACAGGTTTTACTATATTTAAATTATATTTTATAGATACAACATCATATTTTTTATACAGATAAATTAATAAGATGCATCATTTAATATGCTTATAGTAATTTTATGAATATTTACGTTGCTTTTGCTTTCTAGGCTGTTATATAACAGAGAGAAAGTACAAAAAATAACCCGCCAAGATTTTTACATTTTTGGACCTAGGGGACCTTAAAACGTCGAGAAATTCAAAAAAAATATTTGGGGTTTTTTTCCTGTATGTATGGATGTTAGTGTGTGTGTTTAGGGGGCACGATTTTATTCACCTACTTTGAAGCTTAATAACTTTTTTACTTTTTGTCAAAAATTTATGAAATTTTGCAGAGAGGTTTATGCATTAGAATGTAATATTTCTAGAAATTTTCAGGAAAATCTAATCATTGGTTTGGAAGATATAGCCCACCCTTTAATATCTCCCGAACCAATCTGAATACTTAAAAAAGTAATGGTAGCAATTATTAGGGATAAAAACAAACGTTGCCAGCATTTTTATTGTTGTAATAACATTTTAATGTATAGAAAATTAATTTATAATTGTTAAAAATAGAAAATAAATGATTAACAATGATTTAAATTAAGGCAAAGAAGGTATTTTTTTCTTTAATACAGTACTAATGATGATTTAGTTCAGTCGAAGATGGAAAATACCAAATCCATTGAGTGAAAATACTACAACAGTAACATAAATCAGTTCCTGAAATTTTAAACGTTAGAAAATAATGTTTTTATATATATATTTAGAAAGGAAATACTGTAATAAAGAAGATTAATTCAGAATTGTTTTTTTTTCTTCTTCTTTTTGTTACTGTAGAAGATCTGTTGTGCGGAAAGCAGATGGGGAATTCTTTGGATCAATGAGGCAAGAATAAAGACAAGCAGAAATGGTTCTGAACGACTTTTATAAGGAAATGATGGATAGGGGAATCACGGTAATCAGAAATTTAGTGAAAAATCAACTTTTAACCACTTTTCGAAATCGTAAAAAGCAATTTAGTGAAGATTAAAAAAAGGGGGAGGGAGAAAACTTGGTAAATCAATCTATAAAAATTCTCGAGTAGAAATATCCCCCTTTACTTAAAACAAAGTAAAAGGAAAGGGATGTTCCCCCTTCTTGTGCGGTCTCTTAAAACAAAAGTACTTTTATTTTACTACACCAGAAAAAAAAATTGCAAACTTTTCAATTTTCAAAACAATCGAAATAGAATTTTCTTAAAAGTATTGCTCGATTTAATTTTTAAGAAGAGGGGTAAATAATCAAAGTTTGAAGGCAACACCGTAATATAACATTAGTAAAGTATATACAGTCGAACCTGTGAACAACGGACACTGATGAAAAGACAAAAATAATAATAAAATGGCTGTTGTTTGGAGATTCGGCTTTATACGTAGAAAAAAAATCTTTCTGCATAAAACAATAAAAAAGTAACAAAATATATTCAATCAAACCTGTGAACAACGGCCACTGACGAGAACTCAAAAATTGGTCGTTGTTCGGAGGTTATTTTGTACGCATTTTCAATTTAAAAAAATGACCATTTTCGGAGGTTCTAGTTTATATTTAGAAGAAACTTCTCTTCATCACTTCTGTATAAAACAATAAAAAAAATCACCCGCGCGAGAACAATTTTAACGTAAATTTACAGGAAAAAAAAAAACATTTTTAATTCTTTAATCTTTAATAGAAAACGATGAGAAAATGGCGAGCGATTTATATATTAAAAGGTAAAGAAGTTGATTGAAAGGGGGAAGATGTAATTGTAATTCCCATGATAGTTTTATAGTAATTTGAAGCTGTAGTTATCACTCCCGAATCCTATTATTTGGAAAAGATAGAATTTCGTGCACGTTAATTAAATACCGGGCCGATTCCTCTTCTCGAGATGTTAAAAGTGAAGATAATGAGAAATGTCCATCTTGGTGATTAATAACAAAGCTTGGTCTCTTTCGACTCTTGGGGATGACTTGGAACTAACATATGATCAAATTACTATTATCCGCAAAATGGGAGTGAAACAATTACTATGCACGTGCATTGTTAAGTTCTTTACTATCTCGACCCCTCCTAAGCTTTTATAACGTATTGATGAATTAGTTGTTGCATGTTGTAAGAGTAAAAATAATGATGATAGCTCGGTGTTAAACGATTAAAATGGGATTTAACTTCGTTACCGAAGTAAGAATGTTGATGAAAGTAATGTAATTTGTGATCAAATCTTTCTACTAAGTAATCGTCTATTGTTTAAATTGCTTTGTAAATTGATGTTTCCGTGTCGACACATTCGATATTAAAAGTCGGTGTTTCTTAAAGTTGGGTGGAATGCCCTGGAAGGGGGCGAGATGCTGAGAAAGGGCGCAAGAAAATGATAAAATTATTTTTATAAAGTAGTGTTTTTCTTGAAAAAGAATTATGAGTGGAAATATCATTAATGGCATTCTTTTAGGCATAAATAACCTGAAATTTTATATAGGGCCTCAAATACACATGTAATGTATTTATTAATATTCGACTCTGTCCATTGCCAGTTAGTTAGCTTATATAAAAAAAAAAAGACCTCGCAAGTTTACATTAGTCTAGACCCTAGACTAATGTGGACTTAATATAGTAATTTCAGGGTATGAGAAGCCTCCTAGGGCCTCGCATAACCTGAAATTAAGTAACTATATTTTTCTAACCATGCTGATAAACCATTACCATTTTTTTGCATTGTTTTTATGTTCATTTTTATGCTATTAATGAATACTTAATTATATCTTATATGTAGTTCAACCTCTGAAAACGACCGTTGTTCGAAGGTTTTATGCCATTTCAAAAAGAAACGTTCCCGAAAAAATGGCCGGCGTTAGTGGTCCTTATTGGAGGTTAAATTGTAATAATTATTAATTTCTTTTTAACTTGATTTTAACTTTTAAACTAAGCTTAAAATTACACGAAGTTATAGTAATTTAACCGAACATCTTTATCCATATCATCAGACGTAACTTGCAATATCAGAATTGAAAATTTATCAAGGCGTATTATTGCTGTTAAAATTAATGATATTTATGATAAGTGATACCAATGTAGCTTTATTAAAGTTGATATTCTATACTAACAAGTTAATAATACAGCTATTAAACAAATTCTTATGTAGACATTGATGCTAAATATCCTTGATAGCTTGTTAAATATCCCTGTTATATCTGATAAATGTTCCATTTATCTAAAGAGATTTTATATATCATACCTGGCAAAATATTTTAGATGAAATTCCTTGTTAATATAATTATTAAATCTGTATTTAGTAAAGGAAATTCGACATTAAATAAACACGATATCGCTGTTAAAACTTATTCAATATTAACAAATTGAATCATTCCTGAAGTGAGTAGTGAATAATAATACAGTCAAGCCTTTATACAGGGAAATACAAACAAAATGGTCGTTATTAGGGGGTTTTTTGTATGCATTTCATAAAAACGTTTGTGAAAAAGTGGCCGCCGTTTACAGGTTGCCGCTATTGGAGGTTCGACTGTATATATATATTTAATTATAACTTATAATTTTAATACTATTAATTAAATTCTTACAGTAAAAAAACACGAAAAATATTAGTCTAAAAATTAAAAAATATATATATTTATTTTTATTGCAGTTATATAGAATTATGGAACCTATCTAGCGCGTAACAAATCATAAACCAATAAACATGAATTACACATAATCATAAAACCAATAAACATGAATTACATGCAATCATAAAACCAATAAACATGAGTTATATACAGCAGATATAGCCTAAAAAACAATACAAAAACGTAGCTCAAAAATACACAAATCTAAAAAAATTGCATCAAAGAATTGAATTGACAGCATCACAGATAGTAAAAATAATAATAAATTTTATAGTAAATAAAGAAATTCAATAAAAACAAAAAATAATTTTAAATTTTACTTTTTCGACTGTTATAATGTAACAGAGGAAAAGTATGGCGATTAGTGAAAAATGACCCCAAGATTTTTACATTTTTAGACTCAGGAGACCTTGAAACATTTAGAAATACAAAAAAATTTAGGGATTTTTTTCTGTATATATGGATATTAGTGTGTGGGGGGCATGATTTTGTTTACCCTCTTTTAAGCTTAATAACTCCTGTGCCTTTCTGAAATTTTGCAGGAAGATTTATGTGTTATGGGCATTTATGCCATTAAATTTTGACGGTTAAAGGTCGAAGGAGTGGGGAGATGGAAAGGGTCGTGTGTCGTGTCTCGAGTGGGGCCGGACTTAATAAAGATTTTACTAGTTATTAGCATTTAAAACTTTTTATAAAACTACCCTGAAAATTAAGCTTTTTTTTCATTTTATAATAATTAATAATATAAAAAATTTAAAAAATAAAATCTCGTAACAGATGTCACCGCATTCAATTTTAACTCCTTTTTTGCCGAGAAAGTTACGCAATTCTTCGTCCTGCTTTATTAAGTCGATATTTTTAATTAATATTTATAAAAATTATATCACGTGTTTAACACGTATTAAATATATAGAAGTAATAATAAATAAAACTATTAACATAGAGAAATTTTCTGTTAGAATTGATATGAAATCGTCCAAGCTTACATCGATAAATCATGTTGACATTGGAAGGAGATTAAAGTACCTTTTGCAGGACGACGTCACCCGAATCGCAACCGTCTTCACATAAAATTTCGCAATGACAGTCGAGTTATAACGTCTCTTCCCCCCTCTTCTAGCGGTTAATGACGTCATAAATCAGATAACTTATTAAAAAAAAAAGAAAAAAAAAAGAGAAAGAAAGATGGAGAAATTTTCTNCTTAAATTGCCCTTCTACTCCCTTCATGACACTCAGACAGCTGTTAAATTCCCCAAATGTGGTGTATATATATAAACAAAAATTCATAATCTGATTTTAATTAAAGTCAAATGATCTTGCCAAAATTATCACACTAATTTGGCTACATAGCCCAACAATTTCAGCAATATCATTTGTCTTTAATAAAATTGGATTATAAGTTGTTGTTTACATTGTAACTGTATTTATTGTTGTTGAACCTGCTGGAAAATACTTCTCCTTATGTGTATTTTGGTTTGTTTTGATGCATGTGTTGTTAAGTCTGAGGTGTAGTGTTTTTCTCTAGTGTTGTTAATGTTATTATTACAGTGCTGTTTGTTGTTGTTATTGTTATTATTATTATTATTATTAATAAAAATGAAAAGTGATATTGCAAATTTTTTAAAATTAATAAAAAATTAAGATAAAAAATTGTTTTTATTAAAGATCAAAAGCAAAACTTCTTAATCTTATTCAAGCTTACAAGAAAATTTGTTTTTTATTGACGATTAAATATAATTTTTTTATAAATTTATTTTATATAAAAACAAAAATTTCTTTCGTTTTTAATTAATTAAAAGGTAATAATTTAACCGAAATTTTTTTTATAAATTATTTACTTAATAAACTTTTTATTTTAAAATCCTTCTTATAAGCTATATGCAAGATTTATTTAATAATAAACTTTTAAAAAAAGTCTAATATTTAAATTCAACAAGAATGTAAGTTATTTTTAAAATTTAAATAGATAAAAAAATATTTAATATTTTCTAAATTAAAAAAAAAAGAAAAGATTGTGTGGAGAGATTATAAGTAGAAATTTTACTAAAATAAAAATAATAAGTAAAGTAAACATGTGATAAAACGTTAACAAAAGATAGTAAGAGAGAAATAAATAAATTCTAAAAGTATTTTTTAGCGTATGAAATATAAAAGATAAACATAGGAAAGTTTACGCTGACAGCATAAAGTGTCAACAAGATATATCCAAAAGACAACATTTGGTATTACAATATCAAAGTACTTCTGTTGCCATAGTACGTGATACACACTTACAGAATACAAACAAGCAATTTTAAGTTAGGCAGAACAGCATTGAATGTATCTATAAGTCTTATATGGCATCTAGAATTGTTGGATTACGTTCTGGTATGGATCACTTAGAAACAATCCACGTACAGATATCACTGGAGTTGTCTTTCCTCTGACAGACTGAATACAAATGATCCTTTTTTTTTTCTAGACATATCATTACTAAAATACTTATAGACTTGCACATTTTTATCGCCTTAAATAAATGTTTACTCTATGTTTTAGTTTAGTGAACGAAGATCTTTGTAATCTTCTTTAATTACTTATTTTTTGGTCCTTTTTTTGCAGTGATTAACTTTATATATTTTGTTTTTCGATTAACTTGTTTTGTTACCGTTCTATTGTTTTTTCACCTTTTTGTAAACGTGAATTGGATTTATATTTTCCTGAAAGTCTGAAAGAAATTTTTTTTTATTGTCACTAAAAATTAATCTTTTCTTTAACGAGTTTAATCGAGTTTGAGTATAACGAACTTGTAAAGTATAGACAAAAGCTCGACACTCCACCGTTTCCTATGTTAGACGTTAAATCGAACGTTATTGCTACAGAAGTGGTGAATTTTCAACAGTGTTGTTGTTGAAAATTTCTTACTCTTCAAGTCGGCAGCTGTACAAAAATATCTTCTACAATATAATGAACTAAAAGAATTGTAAAGTTTTACTATTTTCGACATGTTTACTAAGTTCTAATTTAACTTTCTTCTTTTCTTTTTAAGTTATTTATTATAAAAAAGTACTGCATAACGTTTTCTATGTCTGTTACGTAACGGTGCTTTGATCGTTTATTACGCAACAATGCTTTAATAATATATTACGTAATAATGTTTTAGTTGTTTATTGTGCAACAACGCTTTTATCGTTTATAGTACAACAATGTCTTTTTTCGTTTATGACGTAACAATATTTTCGTAGCTTTACACAACAACGCTTTTCATTGTTTATGATGAAACAATGACTTTGTAATTTATTACGTAATAATACGTTATGATGATTCGTTACGTAACAATGCTTTTAGATCACCTCTTACGTAATAATGCTTTTTTTGAACACTTATTACGTAACAATGCATTTCTATACTCCTTACACAACAATGCTTTTGGATTATTTCTTGCTGTAATAACGCTTTTCTATCCTTTATTACGCAAACAATGCTTTCGATCACTGATTACATAAAAATATTTTTGATCAATCACGACAATTTTTCCATTACTTAACAATAAACAATATTTTTCTTATTTATCAAAAGAATTCTTTTGTTATTCTTTAAACAATTATAATTAATTTTAAATTTAAATAATAATGTTAATTAAAGAACGAAATCTTTTAATAATATTAAATTACATCACTTTTTACCCCTTTCATTCAGTAGCAGAAACAAAATTTAATTTCACTCTTAAATAGTTAATTTGAAAATTACAAACACTTAAACACAATTTATAGCTATAATTATCATTAAAACGTAACGAAAATAGCTTGAAGAAACAGAATATATTCAAAAGATGTAAAAGTTTCAAGAGAAAGATGGAGAAAAAGAAGAAAATGTTATATCTAATATTGAGAAAACACAATAATGTATTTTTAGTGACGATAAAAATATCTTTGGGAGAGACTGTAACAATTGAAATCCCAAAGCTAAAACTGCTGCTATCTTTTTCGGAATGTCTGTCACCTGAAAAAGGACTTATACCTCTCTATTGGAAAGTACACTATATGGAAACTTGTTCAATATCCTTCAATTCTGAAATATAAAATGATGGAATAGTCACTGAAGTCATCCAATATTCTTGTCTTTGACAAACAGAGGATATTTATAAATTGCACAATAATAGAAAAACCTTTGCCTCTTATAAAAATGTGCAACAGACTGTAAACGGTATTTAATCTTCCACTTGAGTAACATTTTGGTAAAAATACTTATTCCCTTTCTCTACCCCCCTCTAAATGCTTTCTTATCCATTGTTTTTTCAATTTTAAAAGTCAATTTTGATAATTTCTTTTCTCTATAAAAGTTGTCGTAAAGCCGATTGTTAAATAATCAAAATTTATTTATTTTCCTGACATTTTTAACTCGGAAAAATCAAAATTAAAATTATTCAAAATTCAATTTATTATTTTGAAAATTTAAATATAGGCCTACATAGATATTTTTTTGAGGAACAGATTTTATAAAATTATTTTTGAATGCTTTATATGAATTAAAATAATATACAGTAAAACCTGTGTAAACTGGAATTGAACGTACCGAATACTTTTTCCGGTTTGGCAGGTTTTCGTTTTAGACAGGTTTTATACTGTATTTACATTTTTAAAAATCCAAAATTCTAGTTTTTCAAGCATAAATTACAATTTTTTTTATATAAAAAGCTTTTTAAATTTATAAAGTTTACTTTAAAAAATAATTGAAAAATTCAAACTTTTATAAAATTTTTAATTAGAAATTTTAGAAAAATCGAATTAAATAAAAAAAAATTTAATTATGCAAATATTTTAACATAAACACAGGTTTTTTTAATGAAGAATTTACTTAGTTATCAGTTGATCAACACATCTTTCCTTCGGTAAATTTTAAAATATTATCTAAAATAAATTTTAAATTGAAAATTAATTTATAAGTTTATAAAATCAACTTAATATTAAAAGAATTAAGATATATTTACAATGTGCAAAGTATCATCTGGGATTAAACTCCTTTTGAATTCTTGTACTATCAATAAGGATATTTTAATCTGTCGGAGGCACACGTGTCAAATACAATAGAATGATTTTATATCTCTTTACAGCTACTTTACAAGGATCAAGACGAAATATTCTTCTTTTGATTTGCTATAATCTCCCTGATATGCTTTACTATGTAGTCTTTAACGTTTGAGTCTTCTTCCATACTGCAATAAAAGTCTGTTGACACATTGATAACGTGCTATAATCTGTATATCATTTTGGTTTCTTGTTGATTTTTCTTAGTCGATGTGATAACTAGAACAGAAGTAATCGGTTAGTAATTAATTTTTGATTTATTTAATTATTTATAATTAACATCTAACTAATTATTCGACCATAATTTAAATGGAATTTCACTGATTTATCAATTTTAAACCGTAGTTTTTTTAAATGTGATTTAAAATTTAAAATCAAAAAATTTTTATGTTATTTCGTATTTGAAATGTTAATTTAGAAGAATTTTTCAAAAGTATTTTTGAATATTTATTGCGTTTTCTTTTAATCGTTAAAGTAAGCGAAACAATATTAACGAAAGCTTTCATTCAAACTAAATTCATTTCCATCTCAGCACTAAACATTCCGAACAATAAAACTTTCAAGGCGTTATAAAGCTTACACTCTAGTTTGATTGCCACTTTGATTTTAATTACATACGTAATTCAAAGTAGTGAGCCACATCAATTCATTTTATTGTACTTTACGCCGTTTTATTGCGGTTTATAATATCAACAGTTGCACCTGTAATATTTTTGATTAGTTTTCCTTTTTTGCTTTTTTACTTCTCCTCCTATCTACTACCTGCAAGTCCGCTTATTCGTCTGAGAATAAAAAGAACAGGTAGACAAGTTTCTGACACTTTGCAGAAGTGTGAAACACTCCTGTCACCTTGCTGTCAACTACACACATCCGTCCAAAGCCTGTGACAACACTAGCTAAAGTTTCTAACAACTTGAGAAAGTGCAACCGAGCAATACAAGGATTGCAATAACATCCGAAAAATCTTTTACAGATCACCCGAGCTCTTATATTTTCTCTCATTTTTTTTCTTTTTATTTTATTTTATTTTTCTTCTTTGCAAGTGCAGCTGCCACCTGAAATCAAAATCGTTTTACAGATTCGTGAATTTGTAATGCATTACAGTCTTTTTCTTAAGTTCATTTTATTAAATTTTAACTTGGGAAACACGGGGGATGCCAATTTAATTAATTTTCGAAATGAACTTTTCCCCCCTGTTAAATGCCTTACATCGATGAGTAAACTTATCTTCTCCCTTCTGTAATATGAGTAAAGTAATCCGAATTAAATCGACTTTTGCTAGATTCTATTAAAGTTATTTTGCTGTGAGTGATGATATTACATTAAAATAGCTGCTGAATCGTAGAAGAACGGTTATAGTAATAATAAAACAGCAGTATTAATTCAGTTATATGGATACAAACCGTTCAAGTGACCATTCATCTTGGATCTTAAGCACCAATTTAATGCTCTAATTCTCTTATTAACTACAATTTAAACTTCAAAAAATGGAGTTAAACTAGAGAATAATGGAAATAATTAATTATTAATAAAGCAGCATTTAAAGCTTCTATAGTGACGATTAAACATTAGCAGCAATAAGTCAACAATGGTAATAATAGTCATATTACAAAGATCAGAATAGTTACAACATTATAGTAAACAAAGCAATAATATTCATAAATTAGTACACAATACCAACCTTAGCTTTCAATAATGCAGCTATAATAACGTTAATATAAATAGAAATGGAAAGTATTATCATCATTATAATGATAATATGATGATAATATCTCTTCTTTAATGGCTTATAGCATGGGTAAGATTAATATTTTTGCATTAGTAATAGTATTAATTTTACCATTCTGCAGTATAAATAACAGATTTATAGTGGGTAATGAGTATAAATAATTTGTGTTGCTGCTACCATACAGTATCAGTAACGATGCTGTATGGTAGCAGCAACAACAATAAATAATCAAAGGAGTATAACAACTTAATTAGATGCAAATATAGAGAATAAAATTAATTATAAACTCAATTATTCAGGAGAAACATTATTAATTGCGTTATATACAATAGCATAATAATAAAATGTATAAATTATTACCATTTTATTTACTACAAATTTAAATTTTTCATTAAAAAATCGTTAATTTTAAATCAATTTAACACAGAAAAAAAACAACAAAATCTCAAATTAATTTTAATTAATTCGTTTATCCAATTAGCGCTACGATAATCGAAATAAAGCTTTAATAATTACTTTTATCGCATTCTTTTAATGAAATTATATAACAAAAAAAATCTGGTAATTACTCTCGATTATCACGGATAATCGAGTTTCTACTTCTTCCTTAACAAAGTTATTCTAAAAAGTTTTTTCCGGGGAAGGCAGGGAGAAACTACGCGACATAAAAGTGACAACAAATTGCCAATAACCGGATAACCGAAAAATGAGAAAACAAACTTTTAATACTTTCCATTTACGTTAATAAAAATTAATTAACACGTATAGAGGAAGGTATAAGCTGAATTACTTTACACCTTTGGGTAAACAGCGACAATTAAAATAATCTCCGTTAGACAAATTAATATCGTAACACTCCAATGAGCATAATCATTTTATAAATGAATATTAATAATTATTTAATCCTGTAAATTTTAATCCTATAATGTAAAATATTCGAAGAGGAAGATGAATAAGAAAATGGGAGGAAAAAGAAGAATAAGAAGAGGAGGAGGAAAAGATAATATCTAAATTTATAATCAAAGAATTAAAGATTAAGTTGGAAAATCCTTGTCACATCATTAAATCACTGTAGTTTGTTCCTTTAGCGATCTTCCTTCGTTTTCTATCATTAATTAACGAAGGTTCTATCGACCGTAAGGATTGTTGAGGTGTAAAATAGCGAAACCAACTCTCTAACCCTGCTTGTTTGCTTGATTACACTTTCCGGATTCCCAAAAGTACTAAAGATTGTCAATGCGCTGCTAAGATTGAACTCGTGTTAGTGCTTACTGATTTATCTTGTTGATTTTTACTCTACAGATTTGTTTATCGACTTTCGACCAATCTACTCTTCTTATTTAAAAGTTCTTACTTACTTTCTATGTGAAAAGTTTCTCCTCTTTCGCATCGTTTGTAAGAATTTTTACTGTGCGTCAATGTTTAAACAGTACGGCTTAATTTTAACCATTAGACACAGTTTTTTTTTAATAATAATTACCACTAAAAACGTGTTTATATAAATTAAATTAATATGCTTAAAATAAACGTATTAAAACCGTAAATTGGAATTTAAAATGTGTTTATACACAAGTAATAAAAAAATCTGAATTTTTTATTTGTTTTCTTTCCTAATAATTGCTACCATTACCTTTATGAGTCTTTAGATTGATTGGGGAGATATTAAAGGGGTGGGGCTATATCTCCCGAACCAATGGTCTGATTTTCCTGAAAATTTCTAGAGATATTACACTCTAATACGTAAATCTTCCTGCAAAATTTCAGAAATTTTCGACAAAAGGCACAGACGTTATTAAGCTTCAAAGTAAGTGAAAATTCATACCCCCAAACAGATATAGGCAACACACACTCCAACGTCCTAGATTCAGAAAACACCCAACTTTTTTTCATTTTTCGACATTTCGAGGTCCCTAAGTCCAAAAATGGCAAAATCTTGGCGAGGTCATTTTTTGACTTATTGCCATACTTTCCCACAGCCGGAAAGTAAACTATGTTTAGTACTTGTTGAATGTATGGAAAGTTTAACTTCCAATTACTCATGCATAACAAATTTTCTATTGAAAAAATAAGTATTTTACACGTCACATGTACTGTATAATAATTGATATATAATTTTAAGTTTTTGCCATTAATTTACTGATATTTTTTAAACACTTTTCAACAAGTCGACTTTTCTTGGAATCAAATGAAGAAACAAGGTAAAAAACCCCAAGTAATTACTTGACACAAATAATTCTATATTATTAAATTAATACTTTAGTTCTAGAATGAAGTTATTAATTTTTATTTTACATCCATTTATACGTTGTTTCTTTTCTCACAGACCTAACGTTACTTTAAACAATAATCTAATATAACTTCTTTTATAAGATTTTCTACTGTCAGTAGCAGTGAAAATATTAAGTTTATAATATAATATTTAGTTTAAATACATTTAAATTACATTCAAAAATATTATACATATTTATAAAACTGTAAATATGATGTAAAAGTTATAATTTTTTAATAGAAATCTGATTTATATTTCATTATTAAAAAAATTTCTTTAAAAATAAATATTATTATATTATTTTAATTAAAGAAAACGCAATAACGTAAATGATTTTATTAAATTTATTTACTTTATTACGTTCTTTTAAGAGTTAAAATAGTTTAATGATGTTTACTTTTATAAGAAATCTATAGAAAACTGAAGTATATATGAGTATAAAGAATTAATTTCTATCAAAATAAACTCTTTTAACTTAAAAAAAATATGATAATGTAATAAACTAAATCAAATTCTGTGGATTTAATAAATTATAAAATATATATTTTACATATTTTAGCATTTTTAAAAGTTTTAAATGTAATTAAAACAGAATTCTTTCTTCGCAATTTTTGTATTCTCGTATAGTTTTAATATCTCATCCAAATAAATATAGGCCTATGCACGTATAAAAATATCAGTTTATATTTATTTTTTAACTTTTTTTTCCCGATATTCATTCAAAACTTCATTATTATTTCCAACGCATCCAACGTAGAACCTATACAAGAGTTAACATCACGAAGTTTTGTCGACATTTTTGAAATATTCAGCATTTTTCAACAGCGGATCTTTTCCACATTTTCAAAATAAGCAACATTTTTCACATTTTCTATGCTATTCAACATTTCCCTTACTAATCTAGAATATCCACATTTTCCACTTTCAAAAGAACTTACATACAGGCCTATATATATATATATTTTTTTTTTCTCATTTTAGAAATATTCAAATTCAATACTTCCTATTCTTATAAATTTGTAATTTTTAAAGCATTCTGAGTCTAAAAAATATTTTAAAAATATAATTATAATTATGTTAATATATAGGAATTAATTTTAATAAAATTAATTTGTAAAATCCTCATTAAAAATATTAACAAATTTATAGCATAATTAATTTAATAAACACAAATCGTTAAATAAGATTATCAAAGTATGTGTGACGTATGCTTTAATATTGAACTAATCATACAAGAGTAATAGGGAAATTAATAATTATTCAACATAATTATTACGTCACAGTTTGAAACTATTTATCATTTGACGTATAGCAAATCCTATTGTTGAATAACGTAATAAAATTAACCATTCATAAATAAACAATTTCGTGACAATGATTAATTAAAAATATTAATTTCGTAACGTTTACGTATTAATGAAATCGAAACAATTAATCAATTAGATGATAATAATGTTAATAAATTTGAAATTTAAATCGACCAATGAAGCGTAAGCAAATTTTGAAATTAACCAATAACGTTTGAGGTTTATTTAAAATAGAAAAATGGCGATTTAAGAAAAACGGAAAATTAACTTAAATTAGCCAATAAAATTAAAAAAAAAAAAACATTCGTTACGTTTCATTAGTCGATTTACAATTTAAATTGACCAATAAAGCGTAAGCAAAATTTGAAATTAACCAATATCGTTTGAATTTCATTTTAAACAGATAAATAGCGATTAAAAACAAACGGAAAATTAATTTAAATTAACCAATAAAATTAATAAAACTATTCAAAGTGAAACAAATAAAATACTATTACCTTTAAAGATTAAAATTAGTAAATGAATACAAAAAAATGTAGTGCCAATTAAAATAAAAATAAATCAATTATTCAAAAGAATATAATAAAAAGAAGAATTTTTAAAATATTTTTTAATAAGCAAGAAGATTAAAAAATTAAATAATTCCTACATTTAAAATGGAAAAATAGAACGATTATTTTTAATACTTAAGTGATTATACAGTAGTAACGTTTTATCTTGTCAGCAAAATGGATATCAAATACAAACTTCTAACATACCTCAAGAGAATTAAAGAGACTTCCCTTCTAGTCTTTGCAGTCAATTATAAAATAGGATTAAAACTTAATTTATTATTAAAAGACGATATAAATACATTAATTCAATCATTTATCTAAAGCAATAAATAGTAAAGGAAAAAAAACAAATGTTTTATCCAATTTAATATAAAATTTATAAGACAAAAAAATTAGGAAAAAATGCATTATAAAGGAATGAAATTTTCCCTATAAATCGCATTAATATGCGAATTATTTTTACAAATTTTTTACGTAAAATTTTAAAAAAAAATGCATTAAAATTAATTTCTTGTGTTTCTTAAATTTTGAAAGTTTTTTTTTAAATTAAAATAAATTTATAAATATTTAAATTTACATTAAAATAAAAGAGTTTTGCCTAATGTTAATCCTGTAAGAACAATTATTTTTTGAAGGATGGTAAAGAAATTCCCCCTCTTAATGAATAATTTAATAAAGTTTTAAGTAAAAAATATTGTGAATTGATCCATTATAAACAAATCTAGCAATTAAAACAATCAAATAAGCAATAAAATATATAAAAAAAGTAGTTTATATAGCAATTCTTGAAACTATATTTTTAAATTTTATAGGCCTATAAACGAAATTTAATGTTGTATGGATACTGCTTCAAATCACTGTTTACAACGTTTACAATTCTAGATCTTTTACTACTCGAATTGTTATATTGATAATCAAATAGATGATCTGACAAACAGACAGACTAATGGATAAATTACATAGAAAATTTCATCTATTTATCTCTGTTAATTTACGCATAAATATGAAAATTTCAAATTATTCAAGTAAAAGTATTTTACTATATTTGTAAATAATTAATGGCCTTCTAACAAGCTTAAAAGTCACATTTAAAGGTGAATAAGCATTAAAACATAATTTTTTAATCGCTTAATTAAATTTTATATACTTTATATGCTTTATAAATCTTCAACAAAAGGAAGAAAATTTATATTCTGATATTTTAAGTAAATAAAATTTAAATTAGCAATAAAATTCTGAGGTAAATTAATTAAAATATATTAATGTTTTTTGCTATAAAGAGTTGCCTCAATGTATTAAAATAAATGAATAAAACTTGTAAAAATTACTTTTAATAGAATTTAAAGAAAGACATTTTCTTAACTTTATAAAATTTATAAAGTTAAGACAGATAAATATAATTAAAAAATAATGGAATCGGAATTTTTAAAAGTCTTTATAAGCATAAAATAACATTATAAATGTTTACGTCGCATAAATTAAAGTTTCAACACGTTTCTACAAATTTATATTATTATTAATATTTAAAATAATTTAACTTAGTAAAATTTTTAACATACAGACAGACGTGGATTGAAAAATTTAACGTATAAATTCAAGTTTAAAAGATTGAAATACTTAAAAATAAGTTTAAATTGTTAATTTTCTTAGAGAAAATAAAGATAGACACGTTGACTGACACTACATCTTCATCTTCAACAGATGAGAAGCAACAGAAATTAATAAACTAAACTATATATATATATTATAGAAGAACGTCGTTTCCATTATTATATTATAGACGGATAATATCTTTAAGTTTGATTATTTGGAAGACATTTTTCGTGGAGATTGCCTTCTTCCAGTTGAGTGAAGAGGAGAGCAATACAAAGACGATTCTCGCATCAGCAAGACACGCAATCCCTCAAGTGTCTTGACGTGGTCCCTTGTGCGAGAATTTATTGTCTCGTTCGCAGCTTGACTTCCGGACTGACGTCTTGAGAAACATTAATGCTTCCGATATACCTTGTTCCATGTATTCTTATGTCCTGAAGTAATTTTTCTCTATGTCAAGGTCCCAAGTGTATGTCTGACATTTGCCAAATGTCAGACACTAAACGTCACCAATATAAATATAAAAATATTATTCCTATTGGATAACAAATTGATGTCATCCATTACATATTTTTACGTTTAGGTAATTTATTATTAGTTTTGACCCAAGCTGGACATTTTCTCCAGATATTTTTATGTTTTATTTATTTATTTATTTTTTAAAATATTAGATTTTATATAAGAAATTAATTACATTTAGAAGACTTTTTTTAAAAAAAACTATTCTCTACTCTTAAATATTAAATAATTTGTTGCATTATTTTAAAAGAACTTAAACTTGAAGTGATGAAATTGTTTAACAAGCGAATCGTGATTACAAGGTTCAATGTTATTGTAGACCTGATTGTAACAAGCCAAGCATAAATATGGAGATGAATATAATTCCGAAAGCGTGTACGACGAGCTTAGCATGAGCAGGGAACCAGATATAACACTGAGAATGAATATAACCTAACTAAACATTAGTTTTAGAACATAACGTTAGACGAATACAGGAAGTTTATAATAGTTTAATACTAAGTTACAGTGCTGAAAGATAAGTAGTATAACAATTTATCAAGTAGAAAACGTTATAAACTAGTTAGATTTTATATTAAAAATAAAAAAAATCGGTGTATNTCTTGTTTTAATACTTAATTATGCTTTAAATCGTTTTCACAATTTAAGAAATAAAAACTAGTTTTAGACTTAGTTACGATCCATATTCAAGAATACAAACAAAAAACGTTAACTGACTTTTGGATCATTCCATATATTCTTGTATTAGCTCTACAAAAGGAGGACGTATCCTCTGAAATAAGGACATATCCTGTTTTGATACTATACGTCCTTCATTTTGACTTAAAAAATACGGTTAAGTGATTTTGGGGCCCTCCCTGTATATAATATTAAAACAAAATTTATTATAAAAAAATAAAATTGCGTTTATCTTTTAATGGCATAAAGAAAATAATTTCTGATCGTGTAAAAAAGGGAGGAAAGAAAAAAAAAAGATCAAAATATAGAGGAAAAAAAGGATAAACCTTTCAACTTAAAAAATCATAATAGAAAAGCCAAGCAAATAAAAATAAATCTTCATCTCACCGTAAATTGATAACTTCTTTAAACGTGATACGTCTGTTTCAATATTGACGTGGACATCTCAGGGAGCGATTTTTGAAGAAGGAGCGATTACTAGAGTTGATCTTTCACTAATGTTCATAGTTGAAGATGCACAACTCAAGTTTTGTTAGTCAAATAGAAAGGATCGATAGAGAACAGTTAGTAATTTCCGTCTGATGGTAATACGTAAAAGAATGCTGACTGTACTTGAACGAATAAATAAAACTTACATTAAAGAGTAGAAAAGACTGAAAGAATAAGACCAAAAGACACGAAGACAGTTAAATCTCAAGACGATTTGCAGAAACATAAGAGTGAGTAATAATAATGTCTTTGGTCTTCTACGGATTCCAACTTTTAAAGAATAGAGAAAAAAAAATAATAATAAAAAATGAAGAAAATCCAACTTTAGAAAACTTTGTATTTTGTAAATATTTAAGGTGGTTTGTCATTTTATTTTCAATTTTTTTTCCTTCCTTCTTCTTTGCTATTTTTTCTGCTTATCCTATAAGAAAAAATAAAATATTTGCAAACATCTTTGTCAGATGCTGAATAGGCGGCATCTGAAGTTGCTCTTTTCTTAAAAAATATTTTTATATATAATTTTATATTTTATTTTTCTCTTGCTTTATTTTTTATTACTATTTTCTTTTTCTTTTTCTTTTATCAAGAGAAAAAGTCGAATCAATGTTTCAACAGTTTTGGTAAATTTGTATATGTCAAAAATACTTAACGGTTGTCTGCATTCCTGTCCCGTCTTCGTAAAGTTTTACATGAAATTATGAAGGAAAGTTTTAACGGAAAAATGAGATAATTTCCTGAAAAAGTCAAGAAATAATGAAAGCTGATATTCATCATTTGATCAAAATTCTAGATCGGCTACTTCATTTCTACTCCATAAAAAAAGAAGAAGAAAAAAGAAAAAAAAAAAAAGAAAAACCACTAGAAGATAATTAAATTCGTTAAGAGTTCTTCTAACGTCTTTAGTTCTTGTAAAGTCTAGAAGATAAAGAATAAAAAAAAATTAAGTTTTCTGTCATTGCCGGCATCGGTATCCTTTATCTATGTCATTTTATGCTTTAAGTAATGCTCTTTCATTCTTGTAACTTTCAGTTGTAATCACCGGCAACTTTACCAATTCGGTACGAAATTAAATTTCAAATACTCATCGTATTTTCGATCAGTTTTCAGACAAGTGACCATTTATTAACTATTCTTCTCTTTAAAGGATGGACAAATTAATAGGTCGAAGACGAGAACAGCGAGTGAGTGATGAGCTATATCACTATGCTTCTTAATTTTCTCTATTGGACTGCATTTCTTCTATCACATTATACGCTTCGCCAACATTCTCTTCTCTAAAATAAAAAGCTTTTAAACTTATATATATATATATATATATATATAGAGCCATGACGAATGAACTGCAAAATGGAAACGGGATATAACATTTCGACAAATACTTCTTGTACTCTTTTTGGTTTCAAGAAATTACTACGGCTTGTTGAGCAGAAATAAATGAATTAAAAAAAAAAAAACCTTATTTTACAGTAAATTAAAACAGTCGGAGGGACATTAAAAATGGCCGTTGTTTGGAGGTTTTGGATGCGTGATTTGTTCGATGTTTCTAAAAAACGGTCGCCGTTATTGGAGATTATATTTGTAATTACAATTGTATTCTATTTTCGTACAAAAGCTACAGTAAAACCTGTTCAAAGCGGAACCTGGATAAAAAGGAAACCTGCCAGAACGGAAATAAATTGCTCTGAATGGAGCGATTTTCTATGTTAAAAAAGAACCTGTTTAAAACGAAAACCTGTCAAATCGGAAGAAAACATTCGGTACTGAGTGATTCCGGTTTATACAGATTTTACTTTATATGTTTTATATTATAGTGATAGAAAATTAAATGGAAATTTAATATTAGTGTTTGCTTAATTTTTAATATTTTTGAAAAAGTTAAAAAAGTGTATAAATTAAATTTTATGTTTATTTAAGTAAATTTTTAAAAATATATTTAAATTTAATAAAATTTAAGATGATAAATAACGTTTCAAAAGCTGTTTGAAGTTGAAAATATGTGTATAAATTTAAATTTAAAAAATCGTTGACGTCATAATTTAAATATGAAAATTGTGACGTCACAATATAATATTTAAAAATAATGACATCTGTAAATTAATAAACAATTTTACACAGGCTGATACGTTTATTTTCTAACTTTAAATTAGCACTTTTAAATCTTTCCGTAAATTAAATTTGTTTTTTTCTTCTAAATTTTAAACCTTTTCCTCTTTATTTGCCATAAATTTTTGTGTAAATGATGTCATTAACGATTTTATAATTTTAGATTTCAAAATTTACGTCATACTAAAGCGAATTCAAAAACTGTGACGTAACAGATTAAGTTTTAAACTTTCGACATTAGTGACATCTGTAAAGAAATTTAGAAATTACGTCGTACCGAAAGCAACAAATTTGAAATTTTTGATATTTTTACATGAATTCCCAATTTAATTTATTTCGATAAACAGAATAATTTAGATTTTACTACAGAAAGTTAATACTCCAATATTAAATTTGAACTATATGATCGCAAGATGCCGAGATGTTTAGTGTGTTTTAACACTAACCTACCGCTTTGGAAGATTCGAGTTCGAATTTAGTTTCGTTATAATTTTCATGGGCATTTTTCCTGGATATTCCAGATCCTCATCCATTGTAGTTTTGACCGAATCTATGATGGGCATAAGAAAAAGCTCTTCTTGGTGCTCATCCATCCAGTGACGTGTTATTTTATGGGAAAAAAGGGCAATTGCCTGGGGCACTACAAAGGGGCTCAAGCCAATCTTTTATAAACTCAGTACTTAGTAAGAATATAAGAATTTAAATTTGAGCCATATCTGGGCTGGGGATCCTAGATTGCTGATTTGGTGTAGGTGCACTGTGCACTGGCACAACGCGAAGGTTGAGTTAAAAAACGAATGAGTATACCGAGGGATTCCCCAAAAATTCCCCCGAACAAAAATGTTTGAAGACAACACTATAAGTGGGGCCTTCTAATTCGAATATGACTGGGGCCCCATAAAACTATAACCTGTCACTGCACCCGTCAGTAGTCAGTGTATAAAACCACTAAACACTATAGCTTGTCACGAATTCGCACCTGTCCAGGTAAAGTTTTCCTGTTTCTTCTCACGTGTCTAACACCTAAATAGACACTAGTTTCCCATAGAAAGTCCTCCCATGAGGCACCTCTTTAGTAGATCGGCCAAGAGTTGCGTTGACTTCCTCCATCAATTCAATCCAATCAAATCCTTCTTAGTGCCCACTTGTCGAAAAAATTAAAAAATTAAAAAAGCCATCGTCATTGTTCTAATTGGAACCTAATCGAATCAATAATGAGAGGAAGATCTTAGTGCTCTCAAGGGAGAAGTTCAAAGTTTTTAAAAAAATCCACAGACGTTGTTTCATTCAAGCTTGACATCGTCCATAATGGGCTAAGAATAATGCCCTCTTTGTGTCCACAGAATGTAAAGATTTAAAAATGAACTCTTTTCCTGTGTGAATATTAAGAGGAATTTTTTTTCTGTCCATTATACGTTCGTTCATGCCCAATTTAGAACATGTAATGGGCATAGGAAATTTGTATTTGGACAGAGATGTTATTCTAAGTGGGGTCTGCCCATGGTCTCCATAGAAAATTTTCCAGGAGAGAAAACCTGCAGACAAACAATTACATCAATAAATTTTGACTTAATTTTTTTAGGTGCCGAGAGCCGAAACTGCCCCATCCATAATACAATCTTAAGACAGACAAAACATTCATGGTCAGGGTGTAAGATTACACATCTCGATCACTTTACCATTATAATTTATGAAATTTTTTCTCATCCCAGAGAGGGGCAAGTGCCCATTTGCCCCTTTGCAGATGCCCACGTGTCTGATCGAATATGTAATGGCATTGGAAAAAAATCCGCTATATATCCACAGGGAGAAAGTTAAATATTAAAAAAATAAAAATAAAAACGTAGACCTTGTTTTATTTTATTTTCTACGAATTTATGATATAAAAAAGTCGAATTTGTATGCAAAATATTTGTAAATCTAATTTAAAATACTGTTTTCCCCCCATACTTCTTTTATTAATATATATGCTACTTTATTGTTTTATTTTTTCATTTTTATGTCATTTTTAAATCTATTATCATATTTTATCTTTACTGCCTACTTAAACTTTGCATTTTTTTTGTTAACGATTCTATCTCTCTTTCTCTCTTGGGTCACTCGAAATTTTCTTTTATTATAATTGAAATTTTTTTCTATCCATGGTCAAGTTAATTCAATAAAATAAAAATTGATTTTATTTCGATTATAAAAACAGCGAAACACGTGCCCAGAACAATCTACTGAGAGAAAAGAAAGGATGACTTGAAATGGTTGTAACGTCAAACCTACCTAAGAGAATTCTATCACAAAGACTGCAATTTTACTTCGGAATTGAAAAGATAGATTTAGTTTGCAACATTCTTTTCTTTTGCTTAGTCCCAAAGAATTTTTCTTTTTTTTATTTATTTTTTCTTATTCTACTTGTACCACTTCTCAAAATTTATTGATAGAAATCAGAACTTTTAAAGAGGAAAGATTTAAAAAAAACAATATAAAAATAAAGGAAATTTTACTTTATTTTATTCTTACTCAATACGTTTTTTAAAAATTACCATTGTTACGTCATTTTTACACTGTAACAATTATCAAGTCAGCTGTATTAGTTGCCATTGATCCATTTTTGTATGGTTTTTAAAAATGCCATTGTTACGTCATTTTTATCGTTTTATTATTACGTCAGAGATAGGTGTGTGCTTTTATAAACCGTTATTACGTTATTTATTTATAAAGCGCCATTACGTCATTTTTAAGTGGAGCATAAAAACATTAAGCCGCGAAAGTACATAAATACACCATGACGTCATTGTTGCTTCTGATGCCAAATTTCGTTTACTTTCAGTGACATAAATGTCAATTTTCCAGTCATTCGTGACACAGCAGCTGATGTCGAATTTAATTTAACTTGTGACGTCATATCGAGTTTTGTGTCACTTTCGCTAGTCTGTTAGTGACGTCACAACCGATGTCATATTTCGTTAGTGTGTGTCATCACAATTGATTTTCGTGTCAAATCTGGCTGCGACTTTTCAGATGTCAAAGATTTTTCATCTGTGACGTCACGTTGTCTTTATTTTTCATCGATGACGTCTCCTGTGACGTAAAAATTCAATCTATGACGTTACATGATAATACAATTTCCAATGAGTTTTGCCAGCAATATTTTATTTTTGACGTCACAATAAGAAACATCATATTTCATATGATGTCTGAACATGAAAAATTCATTCTTAGGAGTCACGTTATTGCACGAATTCGCCACTATTTACAATATTTTTCGATAAATTCGTTCCTTTTTTCCTTTCCTTTAATCTACCATACAGAATGTGACGTAACAATAAAAAAAATTAACGAATATAGAACGTTCGTTAATTTGATGACGTAATAGTATCGAACGTTCGTTAACTCGATATTGTTACGCCACTTTACACGCGTGACGTCACTAACCGAATTGAAATTTAACGTCAAACGACAACAATCGATTTTTCTTTCGGTGTTTACGTAACAATGCAGAAAAATAAATAATCACGTGTAATTTTTTTTAAATCTTATTACCGGAAAGCGTTTATATTTCTTGTAAACGTAAAGCGCTTAGTAAATAAATTAAATAATTAATCGGCAATTATTTTATTTTTGACACATTTTAAATATTCATTAAATTTATTTAATGATAATTTACTTAAATCGTAATTCAATAATAAGAAAAATTCATTATTAAAAAAATAACAAAGTGACAAAATTTAATTTAGAAGCGTTACTTAAAAATTACTAGTGATTAACAAAAACGAATTTCTTTATTACATTGTTTTTTTTAGTATAAAAGAAAAAAAATATGTATAGAATGTCACTTGTGTAGTTAATATTTATAAAAATAATACATTAGAGACGATGTTGACATGTTGTATGCCATTCACAAAGACATATTTTACAAGTTTTTATATTTTTCTTATGTCTTTGACTAGTTATTCTTGTAAGAATGCCATCTTTTAAAGCTCATTCCAACAAATGACAATTCACAGAATGTCACATTTTTCTTATAGAAATTAAGAAAAATATTTTCAATGGACAGAGGTTTGTTTAGATGAATGATATACTTAAACGAAAAGAGAAGAAGTAGAATAAAAATAATAATAATATAAAAAAAAGTATTTTTGTTCTAAAATAATCTGCCATCTTGTCAATGTATAAAGGGAAAAAAAATCTACTAACTGATTTTGATTGTTATTATCTCCGAATTCCTTTCTTCTTATTTTGAAAATGTCAGAAAACATTATTGTTTATGAAAAATTACACTATTCTCGTTATTGATCTGTCACTTTA
The DNA here is from genome assembly GCF_000671375.1 of Centruroides sculpturatus. Lineage (NCBI taxonomy): Eukaryota > Metazoa > Arthropoda > Arachnida > Scorpiones > Buthidae > Centruroides > Centruroides sculpturatus. Next base: position 350,835 of record NW_019384307.1, read on the forward strand.
TATATATATATATATAGGGATTGCNAGCGTGTCAGGGATTATTTTTAAAAACGATGTAAAATAATATTTTAATTTATTATTTATTAATAAATATTATTTTATACTTGTTTTATTTATATATAAATTATGCATTATTAAATCGTTATATATCGTTATATATAGTCTATATAAATAAATAATATATTTCCACCGTGTAGTCTGACGTCATATATGAGTATAATCACGTTATAAAATGATATTATTAATATTTATTTTAGTAAAATTGTTTTGTGTGCTGCTTTTTATTCAAATTTATAAATAAACAATTTTTATACCTTATATATATATATACGTGCTTGTGTGTTTCATCTAACGATTTAACGTCACGATATAAAGCAATTTTAATAAAATTAATTAACAATAAATAATTAAATAAATACTTTTCTACAATTAAAAAGTATATATTTGATTTCAAACTTTTTTTTTGTATCGGTCTGACGTCATATATGAGTTTAACCGCGACATTTTTTTTTTAATGTTAGGATTGACATATACGTCAAAACTCATTGAAAAATGTTGTTAGACGGGGATTGACTTTTATTTCTCATTTCTTCCAAAATAATTATCACGTCATGTCTCATTATCTCAACAATATTTTATTCAAGTTTTGTTAAACATTCGAAAAAGTCATAGGCCATCGAACACCGGCATTTTAATGATTATCAGTTATTTTTACCTTCTTTTAATAATCTACTCGAAGAGATTCAAAGAACCTATCTCATTATTTATAATGTTATCAGTAAATTTTTTTTCTTTCTTTCTTCTTCTTCTTCTTCGTAGAAACCAAGAACAATTTGCATTAAAAAAAAAGGCGCATCTACAAATTCTTCTAAATGCTGATAAATTACTTTCAAGTCAGATCTATTATTATTATTTTTTCTCTTACTTAAATTATCCTCTGTGATGTTCATTATGATAGGATTATAAAAATTTTTTTTTCTTACAGTAAACATTCCAAAAATACAAATTTTATTTTATTTTTTTATTCGTGTTTATTATTAAAATATATCTGAAAAAATTTCTTTAATGAAACTTCTAAATTGAGATTGGATGAAGAAAAAATTTATAAAAATAGGTTACGATTTTCTAAAAATATATTTTGAATGAGTTTTTTTCTTAATTTGAAATTTTTATTAATATGTTGATGAAAAGTTTGTTTAATAGAAGATATATTTATTTTACGCCCTTAAAAATCCGAAATTAAATATAAGATTTAATGAATGATAGTTGAAGAGCCATCAGACAAGCTTTTCCAAATTTACGCTACACGCAACACTAATGCACTTAATCCCTTATAGAATAAGGGAAATTTCCCTATAAAGTAATAACTTTTAATCGTATTTTATTTAACATTCAATCGTTTATCATTGATTTTTTACCTTGAAACTTTGTTTTTTTTTTCAAAACTCAGAATTAAGATCTTCAAGCGTGTCAGGGATTATTTTTATTATTTATTTTTTAAAATATTAGATTTTATATAAGAAATTAATTACATTTAGAAGACTTTTTTTAAAAAAAACTATTCTCTACTCTTAAATATTAAATAATTTGTTGCATTATTTTAAAAGAACTTAAACTTGAAGTGATGAAATTGTTTAACAAGCGAATCGTGATTACAAGGTTCAATGTTATTGTAGACCTGATTGTAACAAGCCAAGCATAAATATGGAGATGAATATAATTCCGAAAGCGTGTACGACGAGCTTAGCATGAGCAGGGAACCAGATATAACACTGAGAATGAATATAACCTAACTAAACATTAGTTTTAGAACATAACGTTAGACGAATACAGGAAGTTTATAATAGTTTAATACTAAGTTACAGTGCTGAAAGATAAGTAGTATAACAATTTATCAAGTAGAAAACGTTATAAACTAGTTAGATTTTATATTAAAAATAAAAAAAATCGGTGTATTTTACTACATCCCCTAATAAATCTTTCAGGACAAACAACGACATACAATCAGTTCATGAAATTTAAATTTGAGATAAAGTATTATCATTAATATTTATAAAAGGAGAGTTATTTCGTGCTTAGAAAACGATAAGGTCTGTTTGATAATCTGCAACGTTGGCTATCAGCAAGTTAGAAGTTTTCTAAAAGGTTGTACATTCGTTTCTCTGAGGACAGTAAATTCCTGTTAAGGTATAGTACATTCGATGAAATCACTCTTGTTTAACTCAACATGACACATCTCTTACTAGTGTGATATATACGAAACATCAGGAATTGAAGAGTCATTCGTGAGAAACCTCATTTTCTGTTGCAGCCATGCGAACTTAAGTTAAAATGTGTAATTAGTTACAGATTAAGGAAAGTCACTTGTTAACTTCAAACTATTGTGAGACAGGTAGATAAAATGATTAAATTATTATTATTATTTTATATCTTAAACTTCTACAAACCGTGATTTTCGTAGTACGAGAACGTTGACATTACTATAATTGATTAGTAGATTTATATATATATAAAGCCCTATTAACGTACAGGATCCATTGATTTAGAACTGGCAATAAATGCTGATTCGACTGAAATTTCCAATTTGCTTACTGATATTATTCTTTGTTTGCATCTTTCTTTATATTCTAGCATCTTTATATATATATTTATGTCTTTAACACATAAAATATACGCTTATAAGGTACTAAAGTATAAAATTACGTTGGAAAAAAGCTGGAAAAATATATTAAATGACTAAAAAGTATACCATATAAACACAGAAAATATATTATGTAATGTTATAAAAATATACATAGGATTACAAAAGATATTAAAAATACGATTTCGGGTGTAATATTACAAAATTACTTATTACAAACCTTAAAAAATATTATATATAACGTAACAAAAGGTAGACAGAATTATAAAAGAAGCATTAATTTTATACAGAGATGAAAACAGATGTCTTAAAACGTAAGAGGTAACTAAAAATAGAGTAATATTAAACGAAAGTATACATCGTAATAATGTTAAAAAATATAGAATCTAACTATAAATTTTCAACTCTCTTAATACGGTCGAACCTGTCAACAACGGCCGTTGTTGGAGATTATTTTTGTATGCAGTTTTGTTCGAAAAAAATGATCGCCGTTTAAATGTGACTGTTATTGCAGGTTCGACTGTAATCACATTCGCTACAAGTTTTCATTAACCAATTTTTAATTAGGCTCAACTTTAATTAAAACACATTTCCTTTAATTAAAATAATCTTCGGCATTTGTAATTGTAAAAAATACATAAAATAATTTTAGAAGCTTTTTTTTTTAATTTCTAACTTATAACGAATCGTAAAAAGTTTAATAAATTACTTAGAAAAGTTACTTCAAAAAATTTAACTAATCCTCGACGTCTATAATCTTCAAAAAAACTTTGTGAAAGAAAAAATTTATCTATAAAATTTCTAAAATATTTATAAAAATCTATTACTTGAAAACTGTATAAAATTTTTAAGAAATTTAATAAATTACTTATGAAACTAAGTTACAACTGGAAAGTATTTTCACCCACCTTCTTCCACCGTTTAGTATTATTAGATTAGTTTTGAGTGTAAGATAAAAAAGAAATGGAAAAAAATTTATATAGTTCCTTAAAATGTAATCTACGTTCTTCAGAAAGGCATTTTTCTTTAGAAAATACCAAAACTATAACACCGTGACAATGGCATTTTAGTTGAGACAAAAATTCAGCATGAAGTTAAGTTACAAAATGCACTTTTACGTTCGACTACACGCTTGGCTTCAGTATGGATGGGATAGTCCAATCTTCACAGACATGCCAGCTACTACAACACACCGATATTACCTAGTAGGCAGTATTCTCTGCATTTATATGAGAATTTCTGCTGGATAACCCTCATATCCTCCCCCCATTCACAGCTGAAAAGTGGCTGCAAATATGGATCTGGGGTGGTATGTGACTTCAATTATTGATAAATTATTTGGATGCTTGGTATATATTATATATATATATATATATTTTTTTGCATCGATTTTAATTAATTTAAGTTCATATAAAAAGCATTTTCTTATATCTTCGTAATTAAATAATGTAGGAGAAATAAATTTTCACGTGTGTTAAATTGAATTGAGAAGAACGTTCGTTTAATGTATTTAATATTTAAAATAATGTTAGAAGTAAATTCTAAATTTTTCCAAAGCTTCTTATATTATTTATAAGTAAATTTAATAAAATTTAATTTTGAAAAAATATATATAATTAAATTTTAACTTTAAAAGAATTACCGATTCTTAAGAGCTTTATGCATCAAATTTAGTTTAACTGTTGTTGTTGTTGTTGTTTCTTTTTTCACTTGATCTAAGTTTAAAGTTTTGAAATGATTTTCAACTTAATTATCGATTTTTAAAATGAATAAACTTATAAATTTTAAAATTTAAAATGTTTTTTAAACATTTTATGTAGATTATAATTTATAAAATCAATCTTTTTAATGCTAGATAGCAGCAAATTTAACACAAAACAATTTTTAAACTGTCTTAAAGTTTAAAATTATAAAAATGATTATTATTTTTTCTTTTAATTAATGTATTTAAATTAAAAATTTTATAATAAATTGTATATAACATAGTAGAGCAGTTTTTAATTTTACATAATAGCTAAAAATCATATAAAAATTTAATATGAAACGGTGTTTTAAGTGCTTTAATACTTAAAATTGTGAAATAAAATTATTAAAAAAATATATTAAAATATTGTTATGAAGATTTGATTCTTGTTATTTTTCTTTGAATTAATTTATTAAATTTGAAAATTTTATAATAAAATGTATACAACGTAGCAATGTCAAGTATTTATAGAAGGGCAACATTTTTAATTTAATTTCAGTTTCGTGTTTTCCATAACTTAATGATCATTTAATGATTTAAAAGATTAACTTTTAAGTAATTTATTAAACATTAGTTTAACATTTTAAAAATTTTCAAGCCATTATCCTACATCTTTAATATTTTTCAGTTTGACTCGAAAATTACATAATGATGAGTTTTACAACATTTTAATTAGTATTTTAAAATGATTTCAATTATTTTGATCACTTTATAATAAAGAGTTATTTCAAGTATTTTTATGAGCTCTTTTCTATTCTGTTCGTTTATTAATGATTTGCTCCAAATGATTTTAATGAATTACTTGCTGTTAATGTCTTCATAATTAAAATACTCTTTTATATATTGACTATAAGAGTTTTATTAAGAATGTAGATATTTTGCTTATTTTAGAGAAGTTTTCAAGTTTTCAGTAGCTTGCTGTAATTAAAAACTGAAAATTTGTGTTGATTTTATTCAATTTAGAGAGATTTACTTAGTTTCATGTGTATATGTAAATCTCACAAGTAGAATGTATTTCACTGGAAAATAATTTTTAAAAATCTGAAAAATGATTGGTTAAAAATACAAAATTGAGAAGAAATAGGCTTCTATTTCTTCTCAATCTATTTAAATTTCCTTAACCAATCATCGTTAAGGTAATCCTATTTTAAGCTAATTTTTATGCAAAACACGCTCAATATTTAAACATATATTATAGATAAAGGTCAAAACTTGATTATTTTACTTCATTTACTACTTTTATTATCTCTTAAGTTAAGTATATTAAACTTTCCTCTGTTGTATACATGAATTACACAACAGAAAAGACAATTTAAACATTACATTTTCAAAAATCTGCTTATTAATTCTCTTACGCGGAAATTCTGTAGCATTAGATATAATTACATTAGACAGAATCTTCAGAGCAGTCTCCATTGTAAGAAGTGACGCATTATAGCTTCATGGGGCCTAGGAGTATTTGAATTAAGGGCCCCCGTATACAGCTTCAGTCATTTTTCTTCGGGAGAAATAGTTTCTTATAAAAGATTGTCTTAGGGTTCCCTATTGTTGAGGGCCCCAGGCAATTGTCCTTTTTTGCCTATAGGATAACGCCCAAGGATTGTAAGCATGAGAAATGCTTGCTAACAATTTAGCTTATATTAAATGGCGCTACATATGTAGGAAATATAGAAATTCTCAATCATTTAACATAAATAAAATTATATTAAAATGTACGAGAAACATGAAATTAAGCAATTTAATTTCGAATCAACTTTACCTCTTTCGTAAACGAAACATTAAAATCATTAAATCTTAAGCAGATTTATCAGTCACGAAAATATCAGATTAACAAACAATTACAACTAAAAATTTCATAAATTTATAAACACTTAAAATTCATAAAATTGTTCCTCCTAAAAAATCTACTTTTAATCCATATAATAAATATAAATGTATAGTTAAGTCATAAATATTAGAAAAGATCATAAAGAAGAGCAAACAAGTAAAGTTATAGAAAATTTGTAATAAACTTAACTAATAAAGGGCGAAAAGTGAATAAGAACAAACACACGGGGTTTGATATTTGCAGAGCAATTTTATCTGTTAGGCAGACGGTTAGTGTATTGATTTGTGTTGAAGATGGGACGACCAGCTGGTCAGGGTGTCAGAAATGAGATACAATTGGGTTGACGTGACGCAGGTGGTAACAGTCAACCAACTTACTATTAGAATACTACTATGGAAAGAGAAAAACTTCTGATGGAAATATGGCTTTATTACTTTCTGAGAGTTTCGACCACTCCATTTTTTGATATTTTGGACTCCTCGTTGGTTTTCAATTTCCAATCTCCCTTCTTTAATACTACTCTTCAGTTTTTAAAAAAATAAATTCAGTGATCCTAAAGGTAATAACCGTCTATTTCTTTCCTTAACTTTCTACTTTTTACATCATTTCCTTTGCTTAGTATATTTGTAATGGAGAGCAATTCTGTAAACGTAAGATATATATACAGTATTTTGTGCTGTATATCATACTAGAAGTTGAGATGTTCTAGACTTTTACTTTGCTTCCTTCATTATGAAATCGTCATGGTTCGTGTTAAAACAAACTTTACAGTTTTCTAGCAATAAATCAAAAGAGAATTCGTTAAAACTGTGTAGACTTGGCTTCTTATCTACACCTACTCTTACATTAAGTTCATCCCTTCGAATGGAAGAAAAATATCAAAGAATGTATAAAAATATCAATTTTTTATTTGTAAAATATTTAAATTTTAATAATTGTTTTTTTTTTATTTATAAAAATTGTTCCCNAGAAACAAACGAAAAATTTGCATTTCGTTCTTTAATCCGGTTTGTAATTGATCAATCTAAATTCAAAACGGTAATCAACATTCTAGAGATCTCTATAACTAACGTCATTCATCAATTTCAATCGTAATTGGTTAATTCATATTCAAACTAACCAATAACGTTTTACGGATTCCTAGAAAGCTTGTAATCTTTCATTTTCCAACGTTGAATAGATAATTCCTATTCAAACGAACTAATAACGTTAGAAGCGAGTTGAAACATCAAAATGGTTCCATATAAATATAGTTACATTATTTAAAAGGAAAAATAGCAAGGTGGAATACTTAAACTAAACAATTGAAAGGGTACATTGACCATTTGATGCGAAGATATAAAATAATAATGGAAACGTCACGAAACTGTCACGAAACATGAACGAAATGTTCCCAATTTAGTTCAATATAATCGAACCTAATTCGTTGTGCATTGCATGTTTTGGTATCTCAATTACTTAATGTATATAGCCACATTTTAAAGCCTTAACAGCAATCACGCAATCTGATAGTTAAAGACAATATTTTTAGATTTTTCTGAACTTTCCATAATGAACTAGTTTCTACAATAATTACCTAATTTTGATATTTTGGCTCTAGAATCGCAGTCATAAAAGCGATCATTAAGCAATGCGGGATCATTAAATACATCCCGGCAGATGTACTCTATGACTTGTTTCAATTAATATTTCCTAAATAACGATAAATCTTAAAATATACTTAAATTATTAAAAAGTACTAAAGTAAAACCTGTATAAACCGGACTTCACCTTACCGATTTACACAGGTTACGCCATATTTCGGTTTGGCAGGTTTCCGTTTTATTAAGATTCCATTTTGAACAGGTTTAACCCTACAGGACATAATGAATATCGCAAAATTAAAGCTTTATTAAATATTTTAATTATTTAAATTAAACGAATTTATGGCAAATAATTAACAAGCTTAAGCTTTATTATACAGAAAAAAACGAAAACAAAAAAATAATCTTTTTACGTGTAGTTTAATTGCGATCGAGACATTGCAAGTTCGAAAACAAACACAATTATAAACAATGCATTAACATTTTAACAAGTAACATGGAACGGAACTAATCTGCACAGATTAAACAGTAAATAGACACAGGTAAATGAGATAAACAAAAATGTCGCACGCATTACTCTCATTAGAAACAGTAAAGAGTCGCAACAAAACAAAACACACATTAAATGTCGGTGACATATTCCCAACACAAAACACGTAAAGCGTAGAATTAACAAGTTTTAAAGTTTCTACGTAAACTATACACAATAAATTCAAGAAAAAAATAATAAAATAGAATAAAATAAAAATAATATATTTATTTTTACAATCGAATGTTCCATCTCCTGAGGGTAATTCTTCCTATATTCTCTTTCTCTACACCACAGAAATTCTTTTCTGTTTATCAGCATTATATTCAGTAGGGAAAACGACAGAACGATAAATATATTTTCAACAGAAAACTATTTTTATTTTACAAAAGTTGAATAAAATAATTTTTCCCAAAGTTTGCTAACACTTTTATTTTTATATATATATATTATTTTATGCACTTTTCTTTCTTGTTTTTTAGCCTTCGGTCATTTGACAAAAGGTTTAGAACTGTATAAAATTTGGAAAACTCGACCCCCCCATCACCACTCTCTTTTCTTTTCTACTTAACTTATTGTATATGAAATATTGCGGAGATGTTAGTTCAACTGATTCTAACATTTCTTGTTTATATAGGACAAGCTGTAATCTAATATAACATGAGTCACTTGACGTAGCTAAGATTTTTAAAAGACAAGAGAACGATGCTGTAGCTAATCCAATCTAAAAGAAAACCCCTACGTTGAGCTCAGGTGCACACTCTTCAGTCAACACAACTATACACTCTACAATCACGAGTACTTTTTCTTCGACGATAATTTATTCTAGTTGACTCCTTTATAATTTTTTTTTATTAATAAAACCCATCTGTTAAATTGTAATATTTCAATATAAGAATATTTTAAAATTTATATTTTAAATTTTAAATTAATATTTTTTTTATTTTCCTTTGATAAAATTAATAAAAATGTAGAAAAATAATAATAAAGTCAAAAATTCCTGTTTTATCGAAAGGAAATTCTAGAGGGAAATTGTTTTTTTTTCCTTTTATTTATTATTATTTTTTTTAAAATGAAATTCTGTCTGCGAGTGAAGTGAATAGTTGCTACATGTCTATATAAATTCTTCCTAATCTCTTATGAAATTAAAATTCAAAGATACGAAGCTAGAAAAAATATTTTTAACTTGTTTTTATAAAAATAAAAATTTAGTTTGAACAATAAAACCGGTTAATTTTATTTATTTATTTTATTTTTTCTTTTTATTTATTTTTTCTAAAGTGTAAAGTTCGGAATAAAGACCCTCTTCTCTTAATTGCATTTGGCCTGAAATGCTGGTAGAATTTTAAAGATTGTACTGACTTTTTCTAGAAGTAGTTTTTATTAATTTATATATATAACTTATATAAATAAAATATATAAAAATTTAAAATTAAAAAGAAACAAACGAAAAATTTGCATTTCGTTCTTTAATCCGGTTTGTAATTGATCAATCTAAATTCAAAACGGTAATCAACATTCTAGAGATCTCTATAACTAACGTCATTCATCAATTTCAATCGTAATTGGTTAATTCATATTCAAACTAACCAATAACGTTTTACGGATTCCTAGAAAGCTTGTAATCTTTCATTTTCCAACGTTGAATAGATAATTCCTATTCAAACGAACTAATAACGTTAGAAGCGAGTTGAAACATCAAAATGGTTCCATATAAATATAGTTACATTATTTAAAAGGAAAAATAGCAAGGTGGAATACTTAAACTAAACAATTGAAAGGGTACATTGACCATTTGATGCGAAGATATAAAATAATAATGGAAACGTCACGAAACTGTCACGAAACATGAACGAAATGTTCCCAATTTAGTTCAATATAATCGAACCTAATTCGTTGTGCATTGCATGTTTTGGTATCTCAATTACTTAATGTATATAGCCACATTTTAAAGCCTTAACAGCAATCACGCAATCTGATAGTTAAAGACAATATTTTTAGATTTTTCTGAACTTTCCATAATGAACTAGTTTCTACAATAATTACCTAATTTTGATATTTTGGCTCTAGAATCGCAGTCATAAAAGCGATCATTAAGCAATGCGGGATCATTAAATACATCCCGGCAGATGTACTCTATGACTTGTTTCAATTAATATTTCCTAAATAACGATAATATTGTTTCGGTTATGAGTTTAAAATTCAAATATTTAAAAGTTAAAATCACATGACACTAAAACCTTTCAGCCAATAGAAACGGACGTTGTAATCTTCCTTTTAAAGTTCTTCTCATTAAGGAAAAATAAAAGAAAGTTCTTAATTAATGTCTTGCAAAATGTTTTATTAATAAACCTTAATTGATTTTTTTTCTTAATATTTTACGAATTTGAGAAAAAGCGTATTTTCCCTTGTAAATATACTAATTAACCCTGAAGGAAAACAAAAATAATTAAAAAAATCCCCCACTTTTTCCATTGAAGAAAGTGCAACTTAAGCTAAATTAAAAGCGATTTTTAGATGATAACAATCTACTTTCTGTCTTTGGGATGACTTTTTTAAAGGGGTAACTTAGTGTTTTGATGGTAAACATGGCTCCAAGACATTTCCAATCTTTTCTTATGATCTTTTAATTGAAATATATTTAGGTTGTCTTAAAAATTCGATATTTAAATATTTATCAATTTTTCAAGCTTGTTTTAGATCGAACTTACTACTAGTTCATTAATTAAATTATTTAATTACAATTAAATATATCATAAACTAAGCAATAGACTCATAACTGTTATTTTACAGACTTACAGTTTATCATTCTTATTAAAATATCTATATGGATAAAAGTTCTAGATAGATGGCTTAGTAGAAGGAGCATGAGTTCTACTCACAAAGAAGCCCGAAAATTTATATTTTGAGGGCCTCTTTGAGACTAGAACCCAGGCCAAATTGAATCTTCTGTTTTATCGATCTTATTCATATATTTTTGCGGCTTTCAGGGAGTAGGAGGCCTTATATAACTTCTAAGTTCCTGTAAAAGTGTTTTTAATTATATTAATAATATTCAAATTTTTCCATATTGTATAATTTAATTTAAATAACACTAAATTATTTACTGATAAAGAAAAATTTTAATAGTTGTTAATACAGTTTTATACACAGTCCTATAGAAATTCTCATAAACTAAATTACATATTTAGAAATTTATATTAATTATTAAATATTATTCTTATTTTTAAAGTTTATTTATGAGGATGGTTACTGTTATCTGTAACGAAATCAGCATGAATGAGATAAAAAAAGAATTCACTTGAAATTTATATAAACTTTGAAGATTCTTATTAAAATATCTTAAGTACCTTTGAAACCAATTCAAATTTTACAAGATATATTCTCATAAAAGTACCCAAATAATTTAAATTTGAAGAATTGTCCTTCACAAAAAAAAACTTGTGCCCTTCTATAGAATTTTATAACAAGTTTTTGATTTCTTCCTTCAGCTGATTCACGCTGATCTCGTTATCAATGATACTAAAAATCTCGATAAATGATTGGGTTATTTTCAATTATGATGGTCGATTCTAAGAGCAAACTTTCTTCTAGTAAAAGGTAAGTGATTGCATTTGTTTCGTCTTTGGGAAAAGCTTTATTTGTGTTAATGGTAGACAATGTTGTTCTTCTCTATGCTGTACCATCTACTACTCTTTTCAGTGCTCTCAAGCAAACTTAATTTCCCAATATTGATGTCAGATCCAAACACAAGTGCCGAAACAAACGGATGAAGACAGGGGTCATTAGTGATGTCACAAGGCACACGTCACAACTGACACTAATCACCTTCCAACTAGAGTGCTGTTAGTCTTCCTGTGTTGCATTAGTCTGTTTCGATGTAGTCTTTAAGTAGTACAACTCCGTTGACAATAATACAGATGACAAGTAAGATTTTCCTTATTATAATCACAATGATCAATCATTACGATAAGAAAATATCTAGTAGGAGGCATAATTTCTATAGATAAACTAGTTCATTATCTATAATTACTTCTTGATTTGAACTGTTTCAATCGTAAAATATCTTGATTTGAATTGATCGAAAGTGTTATAATTTATTTAAAGAAATCTTTAATATTTATAACATTATTTTCAAATCTTTTTTATTTTATTGATTATCATAAAATTATAATAGTAATTTATTAAAGTATTTTAAAAACATAAGTAAAATTCCTATCGGAATTTAATCGAATTCACCAATTTACAAATTCCACTTCACCTATAAATTTCATTTTAGTTGTAAATATCAGTTTGTAATCAATGAAACGTAACGTAACGTTGTCGTACATTCATTGTTACTTGCCTTGTAAATTTCAATTTAAATTCATTGTTAATCAATGGAAATTTGATTTTAGAATCATTGTTAAATTCAATGGAGCGTTAAACGTGAAGACGATTGCGAATTTCATTTGTGGATTATGAATTTCGTGTGTTTGTGTATGAGAATTTCTTTGTAGATTTTAAGAAACTTTTTTAGAAGAAATTTAACAATTCATTTCTAATAAATCTTAGTTTTTTTTCTTTAAATTCCTTAAGGCAGAAAGAATNCATAGCTGTGTAAGTTATACGACTTATCTTACACTCTTCATCAATTAATGTCAGTAAATATGATTAACATTCTTCCATAGAATCTAGCAAATGCATAGGAGGTCTTTAAAAAATGACTGCTGAATAATACATTGTTTTCAGATTTTCTAGGAAAATATTAATTATATAGTTCAATTTTTTATGTTTTATTATAATATATCACAATTTAGGCACATGCAATAAATCTTTGAGACACATGACATCGTTTCAAGTTTCTTCATCATTGTCCATGCTTTGTTGATATCCATGAATAACTGATATGAAATATACATTTTCAATTGCTTTCTAAAATATCTTCTAAATTGCTTAATTGCTTAAATAATTGTTTGCCTCAATCTCTTTTCCATACCTCTTCAATTATTTGCCTTACTGTAATTCTAATGTATATCTTCAATCGCTAGCTTGATACTTTAATATCTTCTTCATATCTCTTCAATTGCTTCTTGATTACCTTCTAAGATATCATGTAAAATTGCTTACTTGCTTAAATGAATGCTTGCTTAACTGCTTTTATTGCCTTCTAAAATATCTCTTCAATTACTTGCTTCAATCTCTTCTTCAAATCTCTTCGATTTCTTACTCTCTTAAATGACTGCTTGCCTCAATCTCTTCTCCACATCTCTTCAGTTGCTTGTTTTACTTTAATTTTAAATTATTTCTTCAACTGCTTGCTTACTACTTCAATCTCTTCTTCATATTTCTTCGACTGCTTAACTGTTGCTTTCTAAGATATCCTGTAAATTGCTTATCTGCTTAATCTCTTCCATTGCTTATCTTATTGCAGGCTTTCTACTAAAAAAAAAAAGAGATTGAAGTAAGCAATTGAAGAGATATTTTAGAAGTCAATAGCTTTCTAAAATATCTTTTCAATTGCTTACTTCAATCTCGTCTTCAAACCTCTTCAATTGCTTCCTCGTTACTTTCTAAAATATCTCTTTAATTGCAGGCTTCATACTAAAAAATCAATGTCTGAATTTGAGACTTATCGAAGTCCTATACACTTATCTAGATAACTCGTGCTAATAAAACTTTAATTACAATAAATTTATAATTGTAATAAGTTTATTTACTTTAAAACATATTATTATTCACGAAAATAAAATGCAAAATAATTCATTAATTAACATTCATCTTATGAATATATCAAGATGTGTAGATTATAAATAAAATTTAAAAATATTAATAAAGAGCATTATTATTATTATTATTATATTTAATGCAGATTCTTTTGTTTTTCTTAAGAATTTTTAAAGTTAATAAATAAAATAATATTTTAGAATTAAATCTAATTTGCGAGGTTTCCTTAAGCATATATTTATAAATTAAAATAAAAATTCGGGATTTACATTTCAAATTACAAGTAGATTATTCGACTTCATGAATATATACAATAAAAATTTATTTTAAATCAGATATCGAGTAATGGAAACTAAAAATAAAATTTTATGTTTATACATAATTAAACTTTGCTATCTTCATTGAATACTAAATTATTCCTATTGTTGATAGATTAAACTCGATAAAAGAATTGTTTAATAAATAATTTCTATTTGTTACAAGGCAGTATCCACCATTGGAGAGCTGTGCTCGAGCCTCACTTTTAGGGGGCCTCAAAAACTATTTTCGTAAATTATTCATTCCATTTTTTTTTTTTATTGATAAGAAACAGACTCTATCAAAAGGGAGCCAGCAGGGCCCGGGCCTCAATGGCATTTGTTACAAATTATTTACTCTATTGTACTGTACTGTACAATAACTTCTTATGAACTTCTAATTGCTGAGACAGCCCCCATCAGGGATTGATAGAACAAGGCAACACTTAGGCAATTTAACTACAGGATAGACTTTCCAATGAGAAACTGGTCCCTATTTAGGGTGTTAGACACGTGAAGAAAATCCGGTAAACTCCGCGTGGCCACTCCGTTAGTCAGGCGCGAACCCGCAACCAACTGTTCAGTGGTTTCATCCACCCGGCTACTGGTGGGTCTTCTTATCTTAGATACCAGCAGGAGCCTCAAAAATATTACTTACAAATTATTTCATTTTATTTCTTATGTATTAAGAAAGTGTTTTTATTTGTTAAATTTTATTATTTACACGGTTTGTATTTTAATTCACAATGAAGCGCTCATTTAAGACTTTAAGACTCTTGATAGATCCACATTATTCAGTATCGTATCTATTGTACTGTACTGTACATTTGTTTGCCAATACACATGTTTGGTTTCATTCCACTTCTGTTAGCATGACGCACAGCTTACAAAATCGTTTGCTCTTTGTTTTTTACGTTAAAAATTTAACTTCAGTTTATCGATATTCTTTACAACGGTCNTTATTAAATAATTATTTTTATGCTCAAAATAATTGAATAAAATATAAATTAATAATAAATAAAATTAAATACATAAACAAGTTATCGTGACCATTAGACAATGATATACGATATTAAAAGAAATATACGATAATGTACTAATTAAATCGCTTTAATCAGGTTAGCATCGTTTCGAGTAAACAGTATACGATGAAAAATGCCCCCAAGTGGCGATGTCGGAAATCGATGGCCCACCACTGTCAAGACGCCATCTGTCCGACTCACGTCACTTCCGGTCTTCTACACACACCGGAAATAAAACTCAAGGGTCAAGTACAAAGTTTACAGCCTATCATGTTGCTATTGCTGGACAAGATGTCGAATTGTTCAACAGATAGTCTGGAAATTTGATGGTGTGCAATATCCTACCCACACAGCAGCAGCAGCAGCTTGTGCAACTTTCGAGAAAATGGCAGCGATAAAATCATTTTCAGCGATCTTGAATAACGTTACACACGAAAAATAAAAAGAGGGGAAAAAAAGAAAATCTTTAAATTTTTATTTATTTAATATGCAAATTTTTTATTATTATTAATAATATATAAATAACTAGAGAAAATAGACGTTTTATAACCCGTGTTAATGATTTTAATAGCGATTAATTTACATATCGTGCTATTAAAGATCGTAAATTTTTACACGCGTATTTAACTACTTTTTTAAAAGAATTTTTAATCAATAAAGTAAGCGATTTTGAAGCCATATTGACCGTATAAAAGATTCTTGAAACTTTTTGTACGAATTCAAGCATGGGTAATTTGCTAAGAGCACAATGAAAATTTTCCAAAACATTGTTACCTTAAACGAGCTGTCTTATATACAAACTGTTCTGACGTTGTTTAGTCTTGTTGATATCTTATCTGCATCAGCCACAAAAGTTTTATGATCCGCCATTGTTGAATTTCTCTACAGAAAAAAGAAAAAAAAAGAAATAGTTTTAAAACCTCACCGTTGTGATATGAACTTTATTGTAATCCAACCTGCTCCATAACAGATAATATCTTAGAGAAATATCCGTTCTCCTTCTTCATTTTATCCTTAGAAATTGTATTATCTTGAGACATTGATTAGTCTTGCTTGGATATAAATCAAAATAATGACACAAGTGAAGAGTACAGAAGAAGGAACTCTACTTGCAACGATCTTTTTTACTAATCAATACATTCCTGTAACAAGCTCCGAGTCTGACCTACAGCATATCTTTCTTTTTCTCTACTTTTATTTTCTATATATTAAAAGAATCTCCAAGATATTAAAAGTTTTTAAATTGGATATCCATCGATAAAACGAGAAGAAATTTTCTCCAGAAGAACGAAAATGGAGTCGAGAGATAACAATGTAAAAATCTTTCGAGTGAAATTATTTTCATCTATTTCTTTTTTATTTTATTGATTATCATAAAATTATAATAGTAATTTATTAAAGTATTTTAAAAACATAAGTAAAATTCCTATCGGAATTTAATCGAATTCACCAATTTACAAATTCCACTTCACCTATAAATTTCATTTTAGTTGTAAATATCAGTTTGTAATCAATGAAACGTAACGTAACGTTGTCGTACATTCATTGTTACTTGCCTTGTAAATTTCAATTTAAATTCATTGTTAATCAATGGAAATTTGATTTTAGAATCATTGTTAAATTCAATGGAGCGTTAAACGTGAAGACGATTGCGAATTTCATTTGTGGATTATGAATTTCGTGTGTTTGTGTATGAGAATTTCTTTGTAGATTTTAAGAAACTTTTTTAGAAGAAATTTAACAATTCATTTCTAATAAATCTTAGTTTTTTTTCTTTAAATTCCTTAAGGCAGAAAGAATTTTTTTTAAAAAAAACTTTACTTTTTTTTTAATTTTTATAAAAATTCATTAAATTAATTTATCGTAAAATATATTTAGAAGTTAAAATTTCATTTTTCTATATTTAGTATTGAATAATTTGGTGAAAAATTTAACTGTTTTACTTATTAACATATTTATGTAGGCATATAATTTACAATAAAGTGTGACGTTAGTATAAACTATTATATAATGTTGCACTTTGAGTTCATCCTTATGTACTTTACCTGTACTCAACATCACATTTTATGCTTTTATATGACATTATATACACATGCAATATCACATAAACACGCAATAAATTTTCACGTAAGTTGTATAGACACTTTATTTTAAATTATTTACATAAACACACAAGCGTGTAAATATGTGTAAGCAACATTACATTGTGTTTGACGTTGTATACACATAAGACCGTATGCAATACACCACAAGTTCATAATTATAGTACAACTTCACGTTTTACTTTAAATACTTTGCACCAAAGTATGACGTTATTATACATTTCTACACAGCGTCACGCTTTATATGTGCAACACTTCATTTATGTGTATACAAAGTATGACGTTACGCATCGTGTATGACACAGTAACGGTGAATAACGTCACATTACGTAAAGTGTTACACTGTACGTATATTCATATAAAGTGTGACGTTGCATTTATTATAAATTATTTACACGTAAACTGTGACGCTGCACATAAAATAATTCTCATATATTATTTTTATAATAATAAAAATTATTTATGCATTTAATAATTTTATTTTATTATCTTACAGTGATGCAGTGATATGTAAATTTTACCGCAGATTTAACTTCAACACGTTCTTTATAGATTTATCTATGCTATTAATATCAATCAATCAATTAAATTTAGTGCTTCTAGACAAAAACCTTCCAGCAATAAATAGCATTTTCCTAAAACTCTTGGGATGAGGAAGAAGAAGAGAAAGAGAAATATAAAATTTTATTGCTTTCAAAATTTCTAAAGTTGAATGAATTCACTTACAATTATTAATGGTTATCGTAATTTGTAGTTGATTAATTATAATTATTAGGTACCCAATACTCAATTAATAGCTGAATAAGCTAATATTATAATAATAATTCATCATAGCGTTGTCTAACTAAACTTCAAAGAAGAAAGTTTGCAAAAGATTATATTAAATATTATAAATTAAACTTTTTTTAAGATTTAATTTTATTTTGACTACTGAAAATTTTATTTATTTACTTTTTACAGTTGATAAACTCATTAAATTGGGTTAAAATGCTTTTTTCTAAGTTATATGTAATCAGTAGCTGGTGTAACCCAAAAGTTAGTTAACCGATGATATATTATAGAAAGCATGAAGGCAGTACACTGAAGACCGTTGTAGAGATTAAATAGCAATTTATTAACTAAATTAACCAAAAATTACAATTAGTTTGATTGTATTTTTATCACGCTTTCGCCGATTTTATAAAAACAAAAAAAAAAAAAACACAACCAAACTCAGCTTAATTTATATTCGCAAGTATATCAGGAGCACAGGGAACAAACAAAGTTAACTGACTTTTGGGCGCACTGTATAAATCCCGATTTAAAAAAAAAATTAAATTCTGTTCTAGCAACAAACAAATTTTTAAATTATATCGAAAAATATAATGGATTTATCTTTGTAATTCATTCATTGTCAAGCAATTTTATCCTTTTTAAAGCTTACATTTTTAATTTAAACTTTATAGAAGTAATTTACTGCGGTGTTGAATTCTTTAAGTTGGAAGTCATAAAAGTTTAAAACGTTTCAATATTCCATTTCAACTCATTCAACAAAGAATAAAAAAGGGAGAAATTTTTTTTCTTGAAAAATTTTACAGTGATCTAAAACCTTAAAAGGAGGGTGGGAAAAAAACAACGTAACAAGAATAGATCAATAACTTTATCAATTCCATCTAAAGCCGGATATTTTTCACAAAACGTAATCTTTACACTCTTTATATATTCTAGGAAAGAAATTGTCGTTCGATTTCAAAAACTCCATTTATTTCTAAAAGATCGAAGGGAAATCCAAGTGTTGGTTGGGCCTTACTGGAAATACTCTAAAGCAGACAAGAAAACTGTCGCAGATCCTCTCTATCAGGGTCACCCCTCCATCAAATGTCGATTAAGCGGCCACCATCGCCATTCGTTAAAGCTGTCGTCCTGGCTTGTGTATCCGGTAGGATAGAGAATGCCCAAAATCCCTCAGTCCATTAGGAAATAACAGGAGGGATTTGTACGATTCTGTGTCACACTTACACCTAATCAGCTTTCTATGTTCATCTCGCCTCTTTGATATAGTTACAATTGGATTTTAAATCGTTTTATTTCTAAATCTAGAAAGGCAAAAAAAGGAGGGGGTATAAAATAAAATATTCAACAAATTCCACTTTTATATTATTCATTCTTTCCATCAAGAGATTTACAATGTATATTTATGCGATTCTAACGTGATTTAACTTGTCATTTATCAAAATTAATAACACAGAATTATTCCTTTTTATTCACAAAAAAATTTCTCTCTTTCTCTCTTACATATATGAATAAGTTTTATCTAACAATATAAACGAAAATCTGATATTGCTTCTCGCAGTTACTCCATAAAGAGGGATGCTTGTATTAGAGTAACGCAAGTGACGCAGCTGTGTTTACGTACTTAATACTGTATGTGCACATCACAGACTGCTATAAAATTCACCAATAAGCTAGTTGCCATGAGCAATGAAATTACGTGTAAGGAATGTTCTCTCCATTATAATGTTTCATAGTAATGCTATATCGAGACGTAGTAAATTTTCCGAAATGGTTTAAACTTTGCTTGCAGATAAAATTAATCATTTTTCCTCAATTCTTATAATTACTTTTAATTGTAACAAATGTAATTATTCTTTCTATAACATTTACATAATTCATATTCTTCCCGCAATAAAGTCGAGTGAAAGAAAATCGATTCTTATTTAGTTAACTCGTTGTTATTTTATGTGTGCATGGCCTTACTCTGGACGAAAAAATAAGTAAACAAACAAGGAAAAAAAAGTTATATTTACCGTAACGTGAAGCGTGAAAAACAGATTCGTCTCCTTTCTAAGGAAGGAAGGATACATGTCATTGGTGCAAATTGTCAAGCATGTTAAGCACGTGTTCAAATGGGTCGTAACCTCGGCAACAGTGTTGGTGATCTGATCACGTTGTTAGCATCTGTACCACTCTCCTGGTCAACATTCAACGGTTGTCTACTCGTTGTTTTCCATAGATGTCTGATTGGTATGTGACCTGCACCAAGATTACGCTGATGTGTACTTAGTATTCGACTTCCGATAATAGGTGCAGAAGGAATAGATTTTACTTTTTCTCTTTCTCCCTTCTTTTTTTTTCTTTATAATGTTGACTTTCCTTCTTTGCTTATTGAAACGTTAAAAATTCTTTAGAATTGCTAGAATTATTACGAGTGCCATTTAAAGTAATAGAAATTGTAAATAAAAGTACGGTATGTCACGTTTATAAGTGAATTCGAACGAATAGAAAGCTGTATATTGAAGAATTTCAGAGAGGTTTTTTTAATGTACTGAAATATTTAAGCGAATTCTAAGCCAAAAAAACGAGTAAAAAAGAAATAAATTCAATTATACAACTCATATTTTCTAAAGCAAATTGCTTAATATAAATTTAAGATCGATTAAGTCATAAAAAAAATTAACAAAAAACCTTAATTTAACACTTTAACTAACTTTTAGAATAGACAAACTAATTATCTTAAAAAATAAAAATAAAAAAAACGTGCAATCATTCAGGTATTTGAATTCTCTTACAGAATTTCCTTAATAGAATTACCATATTTACAATTTGTAGAGAAGAAGAGAATCCACCATCAATATGCCTTAAGAGAGAGAGAGAGAAAGAGGGAGAGGCAGAACTCAAAAATAAATTTGAAAAATTGAAAATATTTCTTTGATAGTTTTTAAAACATCCAGAGCGTTGTTAATAATCGTGGCTTGGATGCAAACAAACCAATCAGGTGTTAACGCGGTTCGCTAACAAGTTTTGAACCAGGTACGCTTCATCAAAACGGCTTGGGGCTAACATTATATACGGCCAGTGCACCAGATGATTGTTTCAGAAACTTCGTCAATTCTGGTTTCAGGCTGAAAACATGATTTTGTTCGACTCAACTTCACAGTGATTCCTTTCTTACCAGTTATGTGATCCGCTCTTCCTTTTTATATGTACTCAATAGGATTTTCTTACTTCAAATTTTCTTTGGCATTTCTCTTAAATCTATAACATGGTAACATAAGATCCAACAGTGAATTGAAGAAGAAGAAGAAATACAGTATATCGAATTAATGGTTAAACGTCATTAATTTAAAGTGTAATGTAATTTATGAAGTGTGAATAATTTAATTTGTAAATAAACTGTAAAATTCTTCTGTTAGTGAAAAGATACTGAATTTTTTTTAATGTATTTTGTGATATAAAATACGTAACTGAGTCGTGTGTGACGTTATAAATCTAAATTCAAAATTTTAACTCATAAACTAAGAAGATTCAACTTAAATATTTTGACGAATAAGTTTCTTTATTAGTTTACATATTGTAAGTAAGGCGTGTCGTACAGACATGTTATATATACAGAAAAAATTTAGTACAAGTGCTTTAAATACGACCAGAACTTGATTTATAATATACTAAACTATAGCTTACTTAGCTTAGTTATAGTTTGGGGCCTTGCATTACGAAGGGCCTCGTTCTATTCTTAAAGATAATTTATACGTAATGCCTTATTATGTGGTGGAGAAAGGGCCTGTTGTGTGTTGTAGATTAGGGCCACAAGTCTAAACCGGCTGTAAATATGACGTGTTACAGGTCATAGAGAACGTATATATGCCTTGTATTTTCGTGTTGTGTATAAGGTAATGTATAGTATATATATATATATATGCATATTATATATATAAAAATAGCTTTCATTTGCGTGCTGTAAATAGGATGTCTTCTATAGAGAACGTGTACATTATACAGTATATACATTTATATATATTCAGGACCGTCAGGAAGAGGGAAACTGGGACTTTTTCCCTGCGCTTGAAGAAAACTGAGTGGTTCATATCCCTATAAATTAATGTTATTTTTACTAAATTATAATAAAATTTAAAAAATTACATTTTATTAATAAAGAAACATTCCACATATTGCATTTATTAAAACAAATGGCAAAAGGGGCCCGCTCTCCCCTAGGCCCTATACAATTTCTTGACGACCTTGCATATATATGTTCTAAATAAGGTGTATATACGTATATACAGTATTTTTGCTGTATATAAAAATATTCCTTATTTTCATGCTGTTCAGAAAATACATGCGTACATTTGTATATAATTTATACAGTATACAAGTGTTAAACATAAGAAACGTCTCTAGCATAATGTAACTCTCAAGCTGTCAAACATGTTAGATAAAGAAGGTGTATATACGTATGTTTACATGCTGTATATAAAGAATATCTCTTTCACATGTTGTAAATAAGACGTATTGTACTGTACATAAAGTATACACACATATATACTGTGTATATACTTTGTATCGTAAGCCTATACAAAGAATCTCTCCTTTACGTGTTGAATATTAAAATTTAAAACTTACAACAAATTATATTATATTAAAGATTAAGTTTAAAGTTGTATTACATTATGTAATATGTTGACTGCATAAATTAACACATCATAATTTATTTATAAAGTTTAATTGCATAAGTTCATCATTAAAATGATTAACTGTTTTGGTGACTTAATAACTTTTTAATGATTAAATTTATTCAAAAAGTAAAAAAATAAATTTATATACTGTATATATAAAAATAAACATGAATAGATATATAAATTTAACATCACAAAAATTAAATGTAGATAATTACATATAATAAAATCTATATAAATTTTTAAGTATTTAAATTTAAAATTTAAATTAATTTCAGATTTAAAATTTATTAAAGAAAAAAAATTTATTAATAATAATTAGAATTAATTTAATATATACAAAATTAATTATCGATTAAATAATTATAAATTATAATTATTTCAATTTCTTTCTTCGTTAATTAATTATCATTAAGATTAACAACTTAACTGTAATTAAAATTATTATCAACTTGCGAAATTAATCAAATTTCTGTCTTTGAAAATTTGTAATACTTGTAAATAAAATTAATTATTATTAATAAATTAATTATCTTCAACTGAATAATAATAATAATAATAATAAACTTAAATAGGAATTTTTAATAAATTATTTAAAAAATTGCTTACAAAAATGAAATGAATTTTTTAAAAAATTTATGCCATATTTAAATATTATACTAATCCATAATTCATATAATTAAACTTTCTCCTAAAACTTAACTTTTCCAATTAAACGAAACGTGCATGATATATGATTCATCATATAAAGAAGTTAACAAATGAAAATGAGTCATTTGCAATTAAGAAGGAAAAGTCACTGGTTAATTAATGACCTATGTAACTAACTAGAATGTAATTAGTATAGAAAGACTAATTGCTATCCTGTTAACTCTAAAATATCAAAGATTCCATTTAGAAAACACTAAAAGTAAAAGAGGAAAAAAAATTTATCTACATCTTCTTTTCGAAAATTAATTAAAATTTAAAATTTTATTTTAAAGAAAAAATATATGTGAATGTTATCGTTGATAAATTTTGTAATATTATAAATAAGTGCAGCTTTTGAAGAAAGTTTCTCCTCCTCCTCCTCCTCCTCTTCCTTCTTCTTCTTAAAAATTGAGTTCAATTGAAATATGCAAAAACTTTATTCAACTCTGCGCCTATTACTAGAAAACTTTGACCGTCGAATCACCAACTTTCCATCAGAATCATTCTACAACTCTCCCTTAGGAAAGGCGCAACTACAACCGTACANTATATCAGCACTTCAACTCAATAATAATAATAATAATAATAAACTTAAATAGGAATTTTTAATAAATTATTTAAAAAATTGCTTACAAAAATGAAATGAATTTTTTAAAAAATTTATGCCATATTTAAATATTATACTAATCCATAATTCATATAATTAAACTTTCTCCTAAAACTTAACTTTTCCAATTAAACGAAACGTGCATGATATATGATTCATCATATAAAGAAGTTAACAAATGAAAATGAGTCATTTGCAATTAAGAAGGAAAAGTCACTGGTTAATTAATGACCTATGTAACTAACTAGAATGTAATTAGTATAGAAAGACTAATTGCTATCCTGTTAACTCTAAAATATCAAAGATTCCATTTAGAAAACACTAAAAGTAAAAGAGGAAAAAAAATTTATCTACATCTTCTTTTCGAAAATTAATTAAAATTTAAAATTTTATTTTAAAGAAAAAATATATGTGAATGTTATCGTTGATAAATTTTGTAATATTATAAATAAGTGCAGCTTTTGAAGAAAGTTTCTCCTCCTCCTCCTCCTCCTCTTCCTTCTTCTTCTTAAAAATTGAGTTCAATTGAAATATGCAAAAACTTTATTCAACTCTGCGCCTATTACTAGAAAACTTTGACCGTCGAATCACCAACTTTCCATCAGAATCATTCTACAACTCTCCCTTAGGAAAGGCGCAACTACAACCGTACAAGTTACTGCCTAAGGCAACCGTTATCTTCACATTTCTTCTCCTAGGCTCTACCACTTCGAAATAACATCACACGCAATGTACAGCATCTGTAAGCAGTTGGAAATCCTCTATTTGCTAGCATGGCATGGTGTCTGTACCAGCAATTCCCCTCCATTCATATCCACCCCTCTCTTTCTACTGCGTTTATTGCTACGATGGCTGCAAAAGGCATTTCTTTATAGCAGATTCTCAATGGTTACCGTACAACCGCTTACGTCTTCTGCCCTTCTATACTGTGTGAAAGATATAGGAGTGAACGTAATTTATGACCGCAACTCTCCAACCACACTGAAGTGGAAAGGAAGAAAGGTCATTAAGAGGGGATGCGCCAATGGACATAGATTTCTTTACTCATCTAATACATGGTCAGGCAATCAAGATAAATATATCGATGGATGTATAAACATCAGCCTCCAATATCTGTTGCTGAGCCCACATATTTTTTTTTCTTTATTTTTTTCAGGGGAAGACAATTCAGATATTTGCGGTGGATTCTTTCCATTTAATTTCTTCTAACAATTTCGATAAATTTAAACCGAGTTTTATAAAAATTTACATTTAAAACATTTTATAATTTAAGATTTAACTCTATTCCACCATTTAATCAAAATTCGGTTCGAGATTTTACAATCGATAGCAATTCTATTTAAACTTGTAATTTGTGATCGTAAATTACAAGCCTGTACTTTTTTTTAATGGTAGTTTATACTAACTTGTTTCGAAAATAACGTTATAAAATCGTTATTTTCGAAAACAGAAAACGTAAATTACGTCATTAATTTCAGTAACGCAAATTTTAAATTCATTGGATGTAATCTACACAATCACATATCGAAATTTCATTATTACGTTGAGCTTTCAATTATTTTTATTGTAAATTACAACGAAACAAAACCGCAATTTCTAATCTCTTTAGTAAATTTAAATTGTTCCTAACACAAATTACTTTTTTAAAATTTTTTTACACGAAACTTTCATCCTTTTCATCATTATAAATTTATAAAAAAACAACACATTACTTNTCTTATTATATATTTTATTTAATTAAATCTTAGTTAAATTTCGTAAATATAAGTACAATACTTTACTTAGTAGCCATTCGTTTATACACGTCATTACAATTTGTATAAATGAAACGAAGATGCTTATTGGAAACGATACTCACAGAGTGGAAAACTCATAAATGATTTTAAAACTCGAATTTTAATTAAAATCTTTCTCATTTTGACATCATTTCTCCTCTTTAAGAATCTTACCGATAAGAAAAATATGTAATATGCAGATTAGATAATTCTTTATGCACGCCGTTAAGGGAGGAAAAGCTATTTCAGCATTGAGTTGCCAAGGGAAAAAAAATAAATAAAAATAAATAAAATAAAATAAAAATTAAAAAATTGCGATAATTGAAAATTTTCTTGAATAATTATCTTAAAATTCCTTAATTAAACCGAAAACCAACCCAAAAATCTTACTTTGGTAACGTGGCGTGGTGCAATTAGAATTTAGAAAGAATTCTTCAACAATCATTACTGGAAAGAGAAGGATGCTGAGAAAGGAGGAGGAAACATTAAAAAAAATAATAACAATAATAATAAAAATAATAAAATTTCCATTGTTGGAAACCATTTAATAAAACAAAAATCTCTAACAAATTGACCATGTTTTACTGGTATATCATTAAAATATTTATATATTAGTAAAGGTAAAGTAAAGTGTATAGTGTTCTTACTCAGTTTAGCATCCATACATCGTTAATCAGAAGTTGAATATCACCTATCCGGCCATCATTGATTCTACATAGATGCTTAGAAATAATGTTGTTGGTAATGATCGAATAAATTGCTTCTAGCGCCTTTAACGCCATTAGCCTTAATAAGTTGGCCACAGCTGTAAAAATATTTGTAAGACTGGAATGTATCCTCTTTTACGTGCTTCAAATTCCTGTTTAAAAAAAATTCAAATTAAAAAAAAAAATGGTTAACATCAGTTAAATTAAAAAATCTAATTCGGAAAATCCTCGGTTACTTGTAAAATTTATAAATTCCCTAGATGATGTAGAACTGGTAAACAACATTAGTCGAGTTGTCTGGAATATAGCTATCCCCTTTAATACTTTAAGAATTCAACTTGTTTATGTAGTGTATGGCAGTAATGTATTGAATAAAGCGTAGTGTTTGTTTAATTAACAGATTTAAAAAGCATGCTGTTGTTGAATACCTTTGGTATCTATTTAGTAATTTATTTATTTAAAAATAATTAATGATATGTATAAGTTACGGCGTATAATTTCATAATGAGAAATTGTTTAGAAATTAAATGAAGTCAACAATAAATATAGGACTAAATTTTTCAACAAAAGAAAAGATTTATATATTTGAAAACTCAAATGTCTAATGTTTACTTATCTGTTTTCGTGCGTTTAAAATTAATTTTATTCGTTATTATTTTACTTTTCCTATTTTTAACATTTATTAAATAATAAATACAATTTTATTTCTGAATTTGTACGGTATTTTGATTTTTTTTAATAAAATATATGTTTATCTGTAAAGGGTGGCACAAAAGTCAGTTAATCACTGTAAATTCTGTCTAAAGTAAGATTTTTTTTGTTTACAATGCGTTGACAAATTCGTAAGTGTACTCTACACGAAACAAACGAAACAAGTCACAGTCAACTGACTTATGGGCCACCCTCGGGCCCGGATTTACGCATAATCTAAACAAGCTGCAGCCTAGGGCCTCGCGTTATAAGTCTATAGCTTATGGCCTCACATTTTTACATGTATCATCATTTGGTGGATGTTATATGTTATAGCTTAGGGCCACAGCGAGTGTAAGTCCAGACCTCGCCATATCGTATACATAGGCCTATATATATATATATATATTACGTTTATCTTCTGTACAATTTAGTATAAATGTAATTTTTAATATTGTAAAACTTTTTTCTCCCTTGTTTTCTAGTAATCACTTATAAAACTTAATAATAAATTTATATAACTTATAATGTTAATAATTTTTAATTAATACATTTTAATTATATTTTTATATTAAATTAACGTCGACAAACAACCACACCCATTGACAGAGTTACATAGCAAATTAATTTAATTTATTTAATATTGTATCTGTAAAAGTTTACTTTAATTTTTGTAAAAGACGTAAATATTTTCTTATAAAATATACAGAATTAATTTATTATAAATAATTTCAATTTTATTTATAACTAATTAAAGTTGAAAGCTTTAGAAAAATGAACAAAAACTTTGAAAACATCATTTTAATTCGATCGTAATTTTTAAGAGAGGAGAAAATACATTACAAAAATATTCTTTGTGTAACAAAGGCAGAATGTTTTCCTAAATGAATTTATCACCTTATTGATTATGTAAAGAGAGTCTCTCTTCTCTCTCTCTCTTCTTGATAATTAAAACATTGAAGTGTGTTTTAGCAGATTCTTTTGGGATGTAATACACCGAATCATTAATTGACAATTTTTGTATAGAAAAATGAATAATTTTTAAGTAAATATTAAATTGTTTTATAATAAATTATTATACAAATAATNTTATAAAAAATAAATAAATAAATAAATTATCGAGTGCATACACAGGAAGAGGAGCATCAGATCACTAAACCATCAGAAGAAATCCAAAAGGATCCATTATCCTCTTGCTTGTAAGAATGTAATCCTCATTTCTCGTCCACATAGCACATTATTCTCTAATAAATGACTACAGCGTTAATAATGTCAGGAGCTACAAATCAAACCCATCCCTGGTAATGTGCACAATCACTTTTTTATAACCACATAAAGCTACTTAGAGGTACACTTAGAGCAGATGGGGATTTCTTTGACATACAAATCATTACATCTCCTAAACAATTAATATCTCTCATTTTTGCCCTATTAAACAGTATATTATTCATTATAGGTGCTCTAATTTTATCCATCTTGGCATCAAATGGGATTAAGAAAGTTACCCAATTCGTGTTTTGATGATACTTTTTTAATTATGTTCATTTTCATTATCTTTCGCCTTTATTAATAAGGATAATAGACGTGAATTATCATTAAAAAAAAGAAAAAATATACGTTATTACTCATAATTTAAATGAAGTATAAATTATTATTTAATCCATTCTCATCTTGGTGATTATTTTCTTCATTTTCTTCACTTAAATTATCTCGGTTACATCTAAAATAATTAACATTTACACGACGAATTTTTAAACTTTTCTAAATTTATTATTAGTATTTTTGTCTTTTTTAAAATTTGTATTTAATTTATTATTATAATTTACTTAAATTATTCGAAAAGTTTACTGAGTGTTTACATAAATCCCTGCATCTTACAAGAGAAAAATGCCTCGAGATTTAAGCAATTGTTAATTGAAGTTATCGTCTAGAAAATAGAAAATATATCAGAAATATATGTAAATGTTAGTAAATAATCGATAAATACTTTTTTAAAGAAGGCAAAAAGTTTGGCAGGATGAGGCACAGAGTAGATTTCTTGCAGTGAAACATCCAGATTATCATGAACGATGGGGTCTTATCTGCTGTCAGCTGGTAGGCATCTGCTGTCGATAGGAAGGAGTTGAAAATCAACCCTGGGGTCTATTGTGTGGTGCGGCCGCAGTCCCCAGGAGGACAGACCAACGACAATCAGCTGTCAGACCAACTTACTCAGCACTACGATCCTACAGCCCTGGAAGGAAGTAGTCGAACACTTTATGAAACCACCGGGACATTTTAAATTTTATTTACTATACACAATCTTCGGAAATGATCCCAAATATATATATTCTCCACAATAGGTATTGTGATAGTAGGCGAGCTACTGGGAAACGTCTTTGTCGAAAGTTTATTTTAATATCATCCAATATTGATCCGAGAATGGAGTTCGTTGATTGTTTCCATTGTTGCATTGATTTACAACTTTGAATATTGTTAAACTTGAAAGTGTTAACAGTGTTAAGAAATTCCAACTTCACTTATCTGAAGCTTAAATTCATATATATTTGACATAGAACTTCCATTATAAATACATTTAACATTTAATTAATGCTATTTACTGTTTTGAAAACTTCACTACCACATTCCTGTATGAAACCACAAATATGGCGGAATTACAACATTTATTTTAAATTATAAGTAAAGTTTACAGTCTATAATTTTAAACTTTATATTAAAGAATGTATTTTTTAAAGATATTATGAGTTTAAATTTACAAATTTGCTTCTTATTCTAGTTTTATTTACTAAAAAATATTAAGAAAAATTGCTTCATATTTCATTAATTTTACGTCTTATAAACTTGTTAAAATATTAAAAACAAAATACAAAATATTTTTTAAGTTGTAAAACTATTATTTGATAATTTAAACAATAATTTAAGCATTGTAAACTCGATAAAAGCATCAGAAAACATCACAAAACCAAACTCCTAACATACGAAAGGAGCGATATGATGAAGAAAAAGAAAGAACTCCCGGATAATCATATTAAACCATGAAAATCTACATAAAATTTGTTATTTACAATATAAAAAGAATAAAAAAATAAGAAGAAAAGTGTAAAGAAATCAGCCAAGGAGATGCATCAGTATGCCATCGATTCTCGCAAAGCCAGTACAATTCTAGGAACAGCCGTCGTTATAAAAGAGCGCTGGGGGGTAAGAAGTGGTAAAGGGGGGTTCAGTAACACGTGAATGTCACCCACCCCGTAGCGGTAAAAATATTACACAATAGGTCGAAATATTTCGTTGGAACCTGTCAATATGGCGGCCAAGTGAAGATCTCATTTATCACATCAGAGCTTGGCCCCACTCCAAGCATACTCGGAATCGATGGAACTATTCAGAAAACGTTGGGAAATCGAATGGAAGGACTACGTTTAAATTTCCACTTTGGAAGCGAAAAGCAACGATATCGACTGTATGGTACACGGTAACGGGTGAGAATAATGACACTAAGAACCATGTAGTTTTTCTTGTAAACGGTTGTCGAGTCTGCTCAATGTGGTCGAAGCCAATGCATTGTCTACATTTGGATGAATCGTTTCGCTTTCTTCCTTCCTTCCCTCCCCTTTTTTTAATACTTGATTAATATTTTTATAATCGATCCCCTCTCTCGAATTTGTCCCTTAAATATGATATATCGAAAGTAGAGCGGATGGGTAATTTGTCGAGAGTTTTATGTCAACCAATGGCGCGGAGATAAAAATAAACACGAAAATTGAGTCGTCTTATCAAAATTTTCTATTGGTTAGCGTAGTTTTCCATTGGTTTAATTTGGTTTCTATTGGCGAAAACGGGAGTTTTTCTCGTCTTATCCTTTATTCGGATGAGATTCGGATTTTTTAAACGTAAAAATGCCATATTTTTTCTCTTGTTAAATCATATTTTCTTCTAAATTTATATAGTTTAATGGTCGATTTTATTTTCTACGGTGTGAAAATTGCCAAAATTTATTTGTTTACAATGACGTTCAGATATTTTTTTTTGTATTGTTTTACAAACTTTACCTACGTTTTAGATTAAAAATGAGTGTTTAAACGAATAAATCTCGCATAAAATTTAATAAAACGGCCACCTCTAAACAACGACCAGTTTTTCTCTTCTCATAAATGGCCGTTGTTCAAAGGTTCGACTGAAATTGAATTTTTCTTAATACTTAAATAATAATAAAAAAATATTTGAATAAGTTCTGATTTTATGAGCATTTTGTTTAAAAGATAATTTAAAAATGTATTTTTTATGATTATAAAAAATTAGCAGTTATCTAAACTCTATGAAAAGCTGTCAGAAATTCTGTTTTTTTTTCCTTTCTTTATTCAATTCGAAACTGTTCCATTCTCTCTACAGTGTTAAGTAAATGGAACTTTTGAAGAACATTTTCTCTAGTTAAGTAGTCAAATTTCACAAGAAAAACTATAATCACGTAGAGTTAAGATAGATTTCTGCATGGAAGATATCTTTTTTCAAATCCCCTTCTCTCCTTTTTTCATAATTAGAATCCTTTATTCTATCTAATATTAAATTTTGATTAATCAAACATTCACAAAGATATCAGATAACAAAGACTTTTATAACAACAACTTTTATCCCCCCATTTTTTTTTTAAAGTTTATACAGTAATAGCTTTATTGATCACAATTAAATTCTTTAAAGAAATCAATTTTATTTTTAATTCTTTTTTTAAAGTTTAGCATTTTATCGATAGTGATACTATAGCTATAAAAGCGGTTATAGGTACAACCTGGAGATTTTCTTCAAAAGTTTCAACTTTTTTCGAGTGTACTTCGACAAACTTCAATCTTTCGTTCTTGAAAAGAATCTATAAAAATGTGGGATGGAAATATAGAAGAAGAAGAGGAGGAGGAGGAGGAGGAGGAAGATCTCTCTTACTTTTTCATACTGTTGCAAGTACTTTATGTAACTGCAACAGTAAAATCTTAAAAATAAATATAATATTTCTAACAATTTTAATTATAATTAATTTTTTAAATATTTAAAATATAATTTTATTTTTGATTTTTTTTCCGATTTACTTTTACAAGCAGAAGTATTTTAATTTTAATTTTTTTAAAAGATAATCTAATAAATAAATTATATAAGTAAAT
>NW_019384307.1:383393-389167 GCF_000671375.1 Centruroides sculpturatus
TTGTAATTTAAAAATTTATTTATTATTAATTTTTAGTATTGAAATCTCTAGATTTTTTGAAAATATATATTTTTGTAATTAATATTCTCATTGTAAATACTTTTAATAATTAAAAAAATATTCTGTGCATTCTTATATTAACTATATAATTATTTTTATTAATATAATAGTTTAAAAATAAGAATAAATTTTACGAATACACTAAAACTTCTAAACAAAGGACACTGACGGAAAAGTAAAAGAAAATGGCCGTCGTTTAGGGATTATTTTGTATGCAGTTTTATTTCAAGTTATTGAAAAAAATGGTTGCTATTTGGAAATGGCCTTTAGGAGATGGCCGTTATTGGAGGTTCGACTGCATTCTGATTTCATAATTATGTCATATTATGATTTTAATGCATCTCTTTCATATTAAACATGCCAATTTCAAGTATGCTAATGTCATATTAAAATTGTCAATTTCAAACACACGTTGATTTCAGATACAGCATGCTAATTCAAACATGTCGCTTTCAGATACGACATTGTTGTGTAGCAGTCATAAACATATATCTACATTAGTCTTATATATATTTTCCAGTAAAGGATAATTAGTACCAAACAACTAGCATAGACTCTTTATAGTTTGTTTACAATGGAAACAGCTTATTAAATCTGTACTAAACAACAAACATGAACACTAAAAATAAACCTATTAAACATTAATATTCTACTTTATATTCAAATTTCTATTATATATGTATATTAATTATAGTTTTCTAGAAGAATAAATGCTCTCGTCTTTCATTTCAATTGAATTATTTGCATATTTTAAAGGCTTTTAAGGCCATAATATTTTGAATATACATAATATACATATAGTAAAACATGTTCAAAACGAAAACCGGTAGGAAAAAAGATTCGGTTTATACAGATTTACTGTATTATAAAATGTCTTCTCTTTTCATTTTAATTGATTTATTTGCATGTTTTCAGACTTTTAAGGCTTTATTTTTCCGAAAAATATCTTTGTAGTAATTAAGAAAAGTATTTTATGATTTAGCTAAAGGGCAGAATTGTGTCGGAAATATGAGTTTTCTATCAGTATCACCCACGAAAAAAGAAATTCAATAGAAATATTGCCATCGATGATATCTTATAAGACTTCTATGACAACCACATCCTATATAGATAGATAACAGACATCTTACAGTTTTACTATTTCGTTTGTCTTAGATAAGAAACAATAACTTTATAGATAATAACTAACAGATCCGCATCTATACTCATTCATTTTCGAAATCAACACTTAAAGATTATAGTCTGTAATTAAAAAAAATTGACTGAAAACACTTAAAAAAAAAAATATNCTGGTTCTGGTCTAATCTCCAAGTGGAATTTTTCAGGTTTTCTTCACATGCCTAACACCTAAACGTGAGCCAGTTTCTCGTAGAAAGTCCTTCTGGGAGGCATCTCCTTGATTGATTCACGTGTTGGTCGCCATATTCCATTAAACCAAAATAAACAACAATTCCCAGACAGAGATTTTGAATTCTGAAATCACCTTTTCAAAATATTAAGACAGTTTATAGAGACATTACCATATATTGTGTTTAGAAAGGAAACCTACAGCAAGTGTAGTGTCTAGAATTAACAGCTAAAATAAATCAACTGGAAGATTTGTGCAGAAACGTATTGAAAAAATTCACGAGAAAAAGTACAATAAAACCTCTTTACGATCGTTGGCTTACAACTTCCCGCTTTATTACTGGTATAAATTTCCTATTATAACAGTATAAAATTAGTTATTTTAGCTTCTTTATACTTTATCTTTTGTATGGTATTGCATAAAATTGAATTACCAAGAACTTAATCTCATATCTCTCAATGCTTGGCATTGAAATCTTTTAATTTAATCACAATAAATAAAAGATCAATAAGATTTTAATTCAGAAATTAAAAATTAACACTATCATTTATTTAACTTTCTTACCATACTTTTTTAGTCAAAATACTAAATTTTAGGGGTGCTTTATGTGAAGGATCCAGCCCAAATGGCCATACTGGCTGGCATCCTCCTCTATCTAGAGATTCTAGACTTATCGGTCACCTGTCTGTCCGTAATATATATTTGAATATATATATATATATATATATTTAAATCAAGTTTTACAGATTTATAATTATATAAAACGAGAAAAAAATTTTAATTTATTTTTTCTGCAATTTTTAATCATATTTTTAATTTATTTAATTTAAAATATATGGTATCGATCTCAAATTCGTAGTGTCTTTCCCCTGTAAATCATACTTTTCCTGATAACAACATAGTTATGCCAGTTATCCGTTGCGGGAAAAATTTTTGAATTGAAATCAGGTAACTTTCTCTCTAGACCGAAAGTTTGTATATAGTTAATCGAGGTCTTCTGTTCCCTAAAATGTTCATATCTGGGGTCTCGACTTTTATCTATCTAAAACCTTTCTCGAGATTAAGGAAGGACAGACAAACAGACAGACGATGGGAATTTATAGGTCTAC
The DNA here is from genome assembly GCF_000671375.1 of Centruroides sculpturatus. NCBI lineage: Eukaryota > Metazoa > Arthropoda > Arachnida > Scorpiones > Buthidae > Centruroides > Centruroides sculpturatus. The sequence goes on from NW_019384307.1 coordinate 385,911, forward strand.
AATTTTTTAAAAAACTTTACCAGCCATCTACGGAGTAGATTTTACACTAAAACAGAATTTTTCCTCTCCTCCTCCCTTTTCTTTCTTATTCAATATTCTCTCTACTCACTTTTATTGATTTTAAAGTAAAAATTTCACTTTTAAATCTTATCTACCCCCAGGATACATTTGTTTATTGTTCTTTGTAAAATAAATGTGTTGAAATAACTCAACAGTTTGGTTTCTGTAGATATTGATAAGGTACAGGAGTGATGCTGACGATATCCAGACATTATATTTCCTTTCTGGAAGAAAAAAAAATTGCAAATCACATTAAGTAGCGGCTTTTCTCGGATAAAGATACCCAGACGATTGGATTAAATCTCAATTTTGCAAATTGAACAAGTTCCTTAATCAGATTTACTACAAATAATTTACCGGCTCTTAAATCATTACCAAACTGTATAAAAGTATTAGATAATATTTATTTTATTTTTATAAAAATATTTCAAATTGATTCCCCCCCCCTTTCTAATATTTTTTGGATAAATGAATATAGAATCGTTTCTCTCTGTATCCTTTCTTTTATGCATACGAAATTCATCTTTTAAGTTCTCTAAGAATATTAGAAATTTATTAAAAATTAAATAATAAAACAGTTATTTATATATTATATACATTGTTTAAACAATATTTAAATTATTAATTTTATATAGGTTTGTATTCATTCTAGGAAAATGAAATTGTCCTTATCTGCATCCTTTCTTCAATGTTAACTATATTTATCTTTTATTTTATCCAAGAATATTAAAAATTTAATAATAATTTGTTAATTTATATATTAATTATTTATTGGTTATATTGTTAAAAAAAATCACTCAAAATATCAATTTTATACAGGGACTTTATTCATTTTAAAATAATGGAATCACCTTCATCTGTAACCTTCCTTGAATTAATCCTTTAAAGTTGTTTAATATACCAAAAATTTATTTAGAATTAAACAATAAATTAATAATTTATACGTTATATTCCCTATATCTGTTTAAAACATTTAAACTGTTATTTATTTTAAGAAAATGATCCTGTAAATTAATGAATTTTATTACATTCTGTGAAAAATAACATTAAAAATTTCTCTATCAAATCGAATTTAATTAAGTTAAAAGAGAATTTATCTATCATACAAAACATAATTAAAATCATGTTATGATATAAACATTTTCTTGTACTTTGATAAAAGATAAAAAATAATCAATAAGTACAGAACTGTACATCTTAATTATTTATCCAATGCAGTATTTTTAGCTTAATTAAAAGATAAATAAGCTGTAGCATAAAGGTAAGCTGCAGTTTATACAAGTTACAAGCGTGTATAAAGATGTATAAATTAAAATAAGCTTTAGCTTAAGTATAAGCTAAATAAGCAATTAGTTTTTTGATGATAGAGGCTCTCGTGTATCATAGTGAAAGGGGAAAGATTTACTTGGGCCTAATTACAACTCTAAATTATAACATACAAACAGCCTTTTCTCTCTATCAAATTATTTATTTAAATATTTAAAATTAAGAATTTTTAAGCAATTTATTAAAATTAAAATCGAAATATTATAAATTTTAATTTTATTGTTTGTTTGTATATGGCAATTGACAATGAGCGATTTGCCGAAGGGGGATGTCTCTCGGAAGGACTTTCTATGGGAAATTGGCCCCTATTTAGGTGTTATAACAGTAAGAAAACACGAAAAATATGGAAAAGTGGCTCCTATTTAGGTGTTATAACCATTAGAAAACCCAGAAAACTCCACGTGGCCATCCTATTGATAAGACGCCAACTTCCAGTGTTTAGTGGTTCTATCCACTCGGGCACTGTAGACCCCCCCTTTTTAGGTTAATATTTATTAACGTTTGATTTATTAANTGTAAATTAATGAATTTTATTACATTCTGTGAAAAATAACATTAAAAATTTCTCTATCAAATCGAATTTAATTAAGTTAAAAGAGAATTTATCTATCATACAAAACATAATTAAAATCATGTTATGATATAAACATTTTCTTGTACTTTGATAAAAGATAAAAAATAATCAATAAGTACAGAACTGTACATCTTAATTATTTATCCAATGCAGTATTTTTAGCTTAATTAAAAGATAAATAAGCTGTAGCATAAAGGTAAGCTGCAGTTTATACAAGTTACAAGCGTGTATAAAGATGTATAAATTAAAATAAGCTTTAGCTTAAGTATAAGCTAAATAAGCAATTAGTTTTTTGATGATAGAGGCTCTCGTGTATCATAGTGAAAGGGGAAAGATTTACTTGGGCCTAATTACAACTCTAAATTATAACATACAAACAACCTTTTCTCTCTATCAAATTATTTATTTAAATATTTAAAATTAAGAATTTTTAAGCAATTTATTAAAATTAAAATCGAAATATTATAAATTTTAATTTTATTGTTTGTTTGTATATGGCAATTGACAATGAGCGATTTGCCAAAGGGGAATGTCTCTCAGTAGAACTTTCTATGGGAAATTGGCCCCTATTTAGGTGTTATAACAGTAAGAAAACACGAAAAATATGGAAAAGTGGCTCCTATTTAGGTGTTATAACCATTAGAAAACCCAGAAAACTCCACGTGGCCATCCTATTGATAAGACGCCAACTTCCAGTGTTTAGTGGTTCTATCCACTCGGGCACTGTAGACCCCCCCTTTTTAGGTTAATATTTATTAACGTTTGATTTATTAAAACAATTACAACAATAGAATTATTGTTGATTACAATAATAGAATTAGAACAAACAATAAAACAATTACAAGAATTATTGGAAGAAATATCTAACAATACAAAAGAAATAAAGAGAATTTAAATTTGAAATAAATTATAAAAAAAATTAATTATAAAAATGTATTCATTATGCAACAATAAATTAATTTATTCTAATTAAAATGTATAAGATAAACAATTTCTTACAATTGGAATTGTTTTTATTACAATATTAACGAAATTGTCTTCGAATTCATTTGAATTAATTAAATTTCAATTCTAAACTTTTAATAAAATTTTAAAATAAATAAATATAAGAATATTTAAAGTGCAAAAATAAAAATAAAAATTTAATCATTTTTTTAAATTTTATTTTAGAGTTAATAAGACTTTAAAACAAAAATTTAATAAATTTATTTTAAAAATTTTTAATCAATCAATTAATTATTATAAATTATTGATTATAAAAATTGTAATTAACTTGAAGGAGTTGAAAATCAACCCT
>NW_019384307.1:389541-459797 GCF_000671375.1 Centruroides sculpturatus
AATTATAATAATTATTTTGCTTAATAATTTTAAGATCTTTATTCAAGTTAATGTTATTTTAAACGTAATTATATTAATTAAACTTAAATAATTAAAGAAATTAAAACATATAAAAATTAATTAATTGATAATATAATTAGGCTTATATATAATTGTTTTTTAATTTTTATTTATAAAGAAATGAATAAAAGATTAATTATTCGAATCAATAAAAGTCGAAATAAATTTCCGAGTGGTTATTTAGATCTTAACGACTGACACGAAAAGACTAAATCTTATATTAAGAACAATTTTATGATAACAATTAAGCAAGGGATAGACAATTTGATTAAATCTCATCAGAGAAAAGTCTTTTGTCCAATGTAGAAGACGAGTCCATCGTCCATTTGCAGTTGATAGCATCTCTTGCATCTTCCTTAGCTTAAATCTGGACACTTATATCTCCCATGTTGGCACTCGGACGACGAAAGACGAGTGTCGAAGACTTTGTAGAAAGAGTAACGATCGTAACATCGCATGGGTAAAGTTGCTATCAATTACTAAAGTAACCCGCGGGAGATATAATAACGTGAGAAAATTAACCGAATGACATACGATAGAGTAATTCAATTTTAAACTTAAGTCTAAACCTTTGATGGATAATTTGATATAAATGGACAATACAATTTTAATAATTATTCCGTTTATTGATAAAATTTCATTCATAAATTCAAATACTTAAAGAGTACGTATATATACAAATACCATTTGAATTTTGGTAAATTTTTTCTCTGTTGTGGAGATGTGAGCATTATATGTACGATTTTTGGAATAAATTTTCATTTTATTTTATAAGTAAAGCGTTAATTAATGTTATTACTTTATACTCGAGTGTTTTTCTTAAAAAATTACTCATGATTTTCATAATTTTATAGGTTACGTTATAATTCCGAGTCATTAAAGTTTTCTAAGCGAGTGTGTTTTATGTAATCAAAAGTTTTTAATTAATTACTTTATTAGCTTATTCCGTAAATTTTAAAACTGAATTTTAATTAATTAATTTTTATATAACTTTAATTTATTTATCTCTATTAACATTTAATTTATTATTATTATATATTTTTTTTCATTTATGTCAACAAGCTGACGTAGATGGAGGAAGAAAGCTACACCCCAAACACCGAAAGGTCCCGAAATTCATATTTTTATATTAAAATCTCTTTTAATAAATGTTTTAAAATTATTTCTATTTGTTTTATTGAATTTGTTCAATTATTTCAAGAGATTACCTTATTAGTTTAATATATGCAAAGGGTGGCTCAAAAATCAGTTAACCATTGTGAAGCTTATATCGCCGTCTTTATTCAAGCTCGGTTGATGATTTATATACACAAATGTACCCGAAACACACTAATACACAAGACTGGTTAACTAACTTTTGGCCCATCCTACATTAACAAACATTAAATAATTATCGGTTGGTGGTTATATTATACAGTTTCTAGTGTAAACTGTATGTAATTTTATAATTATATTTATATTAAATGATGACTAATTAGAAGATCAGAGAGTAATTTTATGTAAATTGTTTAGTCTGTTATGATTTAAAGTAAATAAACATTATCTAATATAGCGAATATATTGGATATTTCAACGTACAGTACAGTACGTAAGTGTAAATAATATTGAGAAAAAAATATATTTTTTTAAATACACAAAAAAGAATTTTTCAATTATTAAACGTTTTACCAGTTAAAAATAATTTATAAAATTTAAATAAAATTATTAATTTAGACGTAAATAAATTATATATATAATAAAATTAATATTAATGTTTATCATTGAATTTACTCCTAAGTATCAAAATAAATTCCTTTAATTTTCAATTAAAGGAATTCATTTTGTATAAATAATAGCCTGAAGGTTATTGAAAATATCTTCTTCTTTTTCTTTTTTAATTTTAAAGTTTCCTTTGAAGTTATTTTAAGATTATTTTAACTAAATAAAAGAGAAGACGTTTATAACTTAAGGCCAAAGATTTAGTTAATCATTAAAACGATTTCTAAACATTCAAAAACTTAAGAAACAAATCGAGTAAACCGATAATTAAAAGCTTATTTGATTTATTTTAAGTTTAATGTTAGTTAAAATAAGAAAGAAAGACAAAGAAAAATAATAAAAAAAAAGGTAAAGAAAACAAATTAAGAGCATTTTCCCGCCGGAAATAAAAGGAAGTTGCTTAATGACTTTACTGTTTCAGAAAGTATAATGACTTTGTTTTATGAAAACTCATCTTACATATAAAAATAATTCTATACATGATACAAATTTCACTTTAAAAATTATAGTAATTATCGATTTAAAACAATTTCATTTTCTAAGCTCCAATACTAATTTTCTAAGCTTTGATTTCTAAATTTCTACATAAATGTTCTAAGTTTCAATATTAATTTCTAAGCTCCAATTTCCAAGCTTTCAAGCAAATTTTTTAAACTTTTAAATTGATTTTTTAAACTTAAATTANATAGGTATGGTTTAAAAGGCTGTTTTATTTACTGCAGAAAAAAGAAATAACAAAATTTTATTATAAATTTCGATAATAATAAATGTTTTAAAATTATTTCTATTTGTTTTATTGAATTTGTTCAATTATTTCAAGAGATTACCTTATTAGTTTAATATATGCAAAGGGTGGCTCAAAAATCAGTTAACCATTGTGAAGCTTATATCGCCGTCTTTATTCAAGCTCGGTTGATGATTTATATACACAAATGTACCCGAAACACACTAATACACAAGACTGGTTAACTAACTTTTGGCCCATCCTACATTAACAAACATTAAATAATTATCGGTTGGTGGTTATATTATACAGTTTCTAGTGTAAACTGTATGTAATTTTATAATTATATTTATATTAAATGATGACTAATTAGAAGATCAGAGAGTAATTTTATGTAAATTGTTTAGTCTGTTATGATTTAAAGTAAATAAACATTATCTAATATAGCGAATATATTGGATATTTCAACGTACAGTACAGTACGTAAGTGTAAATAATATTGAGAAAAAAATATATTTTTTTAAATACACAAAAAAGAATTTTTCAATTATTAAACGTTTTACCAGTTAAAAATAATTTATAAAATTTAAATAAAATTATTAATTTAGACGTAAATAAATTATATATATAATAAAATTAATATTAATGTTTATCATTGAATTTACTCCTAAGTATCAAAATAAATTCCTTTAATTTTCAATTAAAGGAATTCATTTTGTATAAATAATAGCCTGAAGGTTATTGAAAATATCTTCTTCTTTTTCTTTTTTAATTTTAAAGTTTCCTTTGAAGTTATTTTAAGATTATTTTAACTAAATAAAAGAGAAGACGTTTATAACTTAAGGCCAAAGATTTAGTTAATCATTAAAACGATTTCTAAACATTCAAAAACTTAAGAAACAAATCGAGTAAACCGATAATTAAAAGCTTATTTGATTTATTTTAAGTTTAATGTTAGTTAAAATAAGAAAGAAAGACAAAGAAAAATAATAAAAAAAAAGGTAAAGAAAACAAATTAAGAGCATTTTCCCGCCGGAAATAAAAGGAAGTTGCTTAATGACTTTACTGTTTCAGAAAGTATAATGACTTTGTTTTATGAAAACTCATCTTACATATAAAAATAATTCTATACATGATACAAATTTCACTTTAAAAATTATAGTAATTATCGATTTAAAACAATTTCATTTTCTAAGCTCCAATACTAATTTTCTAAGCTTTGATTTCTAAATTTCTACATAAATGTTCTAAGTTTCAATATTAATTTCTAAGCTCCAATTTCCAAGCTTTCAAGCAAATTTTTTAAACTTTTAAATTGATTTTTTAAACTTAAATTAAAAAAATAAATAAATAAATAAAACATATATTTTATTATAAGTAAAGGCATACATCAAATATATTTAAAGTGATTTAATCCATTTAATGACATAATAGATGAATTTTTTAAAATAATTATTTCAAATGCTAATCAAGTTTAATTAAGAGTTTCATCCGAAACTATAAGGATTAATGTTAATTAAATGATGATTTAAAATTCGAGAATGGTTTTAATTCTACTTTTAAAAAATATATATTAATGACTATAATTGTTATAAATTATATTAGATTTAATTGAATCGAATTAATTAGCGATTAGTTGGAGTTAACTCATTTTGAATTAGTTTAAATTGATTATTGATTTATTTTTACCTTTATCGTTATCGAAAATAAATTTAAATTAACTTTAATGATTCTTGTTACTCGTTTGTATAACGTTTACTAAACGAAGATTAGTAGATTTAGTCGTGCGATTTAAAACGTTGAATGAATTTTAAATAATTTTAAATTGAATCGACAGATCAAGAATTTTCATTATCAAGACTTTCAAGCTCAAAATTTCTCGCAAATTCTAAATTAGAGAGTGAGTGAATTAAGATATAAGATCGGGATCAGTTATATGTAAATGGCCCTATAACCTTCCTAAAGTTAGGGATGGATTAATCTTCCTGTTGCCTTAAAATATGTGGCTCTTCGTTCTCCATTAAATAGTAACAAATTTAACATTTCTAAACTCCAAATTAAGGAATTAGAGATATAAAATGAGGCCTAGGAGAGAAGCAAATATAAAGTCCCATCTCTCTTGAAAGTTAGGGCTATTGTGGTTTTAAGTCAGTGGCGGATTGAGACATTACGGGGGCTCCTAGGCACAGAAGATTGAGGCCCTATACATAATTATTTATAAATTATGATATAAGAATTGAAACAATAATATTGCTATATTTTATTTTTCCAATTTTGAGGCCCTTAGGACTAGGGATCTCTAAGTATATGCCTCAAGTGCACATTGAGTACTGTAAGTTATGGTATTGATATATATGAGGTTCTTCACTCTCCATCAACTAATAATAAGTTTAAAAACGTAAAGTCCTAAAATACATTCTCCTAAAATTAGGCCCTAAATTATAATTTCCATACAAAAACATAGAAAAAAAATTTATACAAGATTAACTCTTAGTATCCTCCACTCTGTCTTGTTCAATACGTAGATTAGCCTTTAAATTCGAAGAAACTGATAAAAAAAAAACATAGATCAGATATTAAAAACACACTCATTAAACGTTTTTGGGCTGCAATTTTCAAAAATTGCCGACCTATAAATTCACACTGGCGTCTGTCTGTCTATCTGTCCTTCCTTAATCTCTAGAACGGAGTTAGATCGATGAAAATCGAGACCAGATATGGAAAGCTTAGAGGCAGGAGGCCCCGATTAACTATATAAAATCTTTCAGTCTGGAACGGAAGTGACGTGATTTCGATTCAAAAATTTTATAACTCTGTTATTAACACGGGAAGTATGATGCACAGATGCAAGACACTACTAAAATCAAGAGCATTGTGACGATGTCACAGTAAATAATTGCTCGTTAATATCTAATTACTATTTTTATTAGTCTTTTTAAATTTAATCAAATAGTGGGAATTCAAAACAATTTAAATCAAAGCCTCGTACAAGGAGGGCCCAAATGTAGTATTTTATATTAAAAACCTAATACTAAAGTGATATGAATTAAAGTTTGTTTCAATAAAAACTTTTAAAAAATTTGTGTTAATGATTTTATTTATATATTTTTTTGAACTTTGGAGGCAGAAGAGGCTCTACATTTGTCCCTAGAAGGGGCCTCGATTACATCTCTCAAGTTATTTCTATTTTAAAATAATTTTTATATCAATTTATCATAAAATTAGTAATATTAATGGAATTCTTAGGGTCTCAATCTACAAGAATATAGCTTAGAGCCTCACGTTTTTAACTTTATTATTATTTAGTGAAGTATAAAGGGCCTTATATGTTACAGTTTAAGGCCACAGAAGTCGAAATCTGGTTATATTTTACATATATTTAGAACGAAATTCTTTCGCCATAAATTAATAAAAATAAAATAAAATACTTTAATCAATAAATATATGCAAAGGGTGGCTCAAAAATCAGTTAACCATTGTGAAGCTTATATCGCCGTCTTTATTCAAGCTCGGTTGATGATTTATATACACAAATGTACCCGAAACACACTAATACACAAGACTGGTTAACTAACTTTTGGCCCATCCTACATTAACAAACATTAAATAATTATCGGTTGGTGGTTATATTATACAGTTTCTAGTGTAAACTGTATGTAATTTTATAATTATATTTATATTAAATGATGACTAATTAGAAGATCAGAGAGTAATTTTATGTAAATTGTTTAGTCTGTTATGATTTAAAGTAAATAAACATTATCTAATATAGCGAATATATTGGATATTTCAACGTACAGTACAGTACGTAAGTGTAAATAATATTGAGAAAAAAATATATTTNATTTATTATTATTATAATAATAATAATGAAAAAAAGTGATCTTGCAACTAAGAAAAATATAAAAAATATAATCTTCTAGCCAATAAAATAAGGTAAAAAAAATAGAAAAAAGGAAGAAAAATTGATCTGGCAACAGAAAAAAGCTGAAAAATTAATAAAATGTAATCTTAGAGCAAAGAAATTAAGCTGAAAAGAAATAAATGACGTCGATGGTAACAAAAGAAAGTCAGTTAAATTGACACCAAATTGATGATTCATGATAAGTTTTGTATGAGAATTAAGTGATAAACAGATAGATTCACGAGGAAACGATCAGTGATTGATGAAATAAACGGCAGCCAATCAAATAAAAACAAAGCAACGAATCAGAAGTAACCAAGCTGCAATTTATGTGGTAAACAAGTGCCGAACCAAGTGATAACCAGATAACAAATCAACTAGCAATCAAGCAGAGAATCAAAATAGCTTCGACCAAAATGGCGGATAAATCAATAAAGAATCAAATTATTATATATAAAAATTTTTTTTATTTATTTTTCTTTTCTTTTAAATAAAAAGTAAATTAAAATTTAATTTTTTATTTTTTAAATTCGATTCTTTCATAACCGGCTAAGAAATCAACTTAAAAATCGAAATAGCTGTTGCCAAAATGGCGAATAAATCGATAAAAAATCATATTGTAATTGTTTTTTTTTCTTTAAAAGAAGTAAAATTTATTTTCTAAATCATTAATAAATCAATTTATTTTATTTTATTTTTTATTTTAAATTTAATTTCTCTAATTTTAAACAAGAGCAGAGCCATATTTAACTAGCTAACAAATCAATTAGAAATCAAGCAGAGAATCAAAATAGCTTTATAAAATAGCAAATAAATCAATAAAGAATAAAAAAAATGTAAAATTTTATTTTCTAAATCATTAATGAATCAATTTTCCCCCCTCTAAATTCAATTGCCTGATTTTCAAACGACTATAATCGATATATTCATCCATAAATAAAGGATTTTTTATTTTATATCTATAAAAAAAAAGGGTAACGGAATTGTTGATTTACCTCAATTTTTCTTAATTTTTATGCCTCATTTACTTTTACGAGTTTTTCCGCCCATAAAACGATGTTGCATTTCCAAAGCATTTTACTAAATTATTATTTGAAAGTAAGTTGATTCGTAAAGGAAAACGACTTTAGAATGTTTTTACTTATTATATGTAATTTTTTTTTTATATATATATATTTTTAAAGCTAGAAACATTCAGCTACCGACCAACCATCTTAATAACATTTTATTAGGGACCCTTAAGGGGGAGGAGGAGGAGGAGAAGAAGGAAGAAGAGGAGGAGGAAGAAGAAGATGCAAACTACTTTTTAAAATTAGATATAAACAATTGTGAGTCTGTTTTCTTGCTTATCTTTTGTGATTTTCATTTTGAATGCAATGATTTTATTTATTTTAACTACATACGAAATAATTTTCTTTTATGTTCCTTTCCTTATCTGTATTTTTTGGTAATAAAGACAAATACTTTTCCCCGTTATTTTCTAGTAAATACAATTTTAGAAATTTCTGTAATTGTCTGTCTATCTATTCAGAATCTAAATAACAATAAAAGGCATTACCATTGAATATTAAAGATTATATTTTTTCCCTTTCTGCGTTAGAAAATGGAGAAAAAAAGAAAAAACTAATTTGATAATATCTAATTATCTACAATACCGTACTTTCATTTATTGTAGATAATGAAGTGTGTCCTTCACAACTTGCACAAGAGCGTGTTTAAAGGAGAAAAATGTATTATTTTTGATCGTGAGAAATTATATTAAGCTTATAATATCATTTTTTAGTATTCTTTAGTAAAATTATATATATATATATATTTTTTTTTTAAAGAAAAGAGTGTTTAAATGATGGATATACGTTATACTTCCTTGAAAGAAGTGTTAAGCTTACAAGAGGAGAAATTTTCAGCATTATTCTGTAAATTAAGCTAAATTAATAGAAAAAGTATTAAAGGAGAGCACAGAAACTGTGTTAGAATTATTTATTAGATACGTCGTTAAGGTTATAAAATGAGAAAAACTAAAATAGTAGAGAAAGAAAAGAGTGTTTAATGAGTGAAAATGTGTTGCAGTTGCTAATTTGAAACGTTTTAAGTTTATAAAATGAGAATTTTTATATATGTTAATGAGTAAAATAAGCTTAAATACTTTAAAAACTGTAAAAGAAAAGCATGTTTAAAAAATAAAAATTTATTTTTTCCAATAATTTTTATTAATATTATGGAGTAAAATGAACTAAAACACGTCAAAGAAATATATGTTTTAAAGCTGTAAATTGTGATATAATTATTTGTTAGAAGACGTATAAGCTTATAAAATGAGAATTTTTAAAACTGTTTTATAAAATAAATTAACATAGTTAAAAAATATCGAAGAAAAACAAGTTTTAATGATAAAAATGTATTATATTTGCTAGTGTGAAGCTTGTAAAATAATAATTTATTGTGTGAAATACTGTATAACAGCATAAAATGTTAAAGATAAATATTTTTAAGAAGTAATAATACAATATTTTTCACAAGAAGCCATATTCAACTTAAGATAGAAGACCTTTAATATACTAGAACNATATTTTTAAAGCTAGAAACATTCAGCTACCGACCAACCATCTTAATAACATTTTATTAGGGACCCTTAAGGGGGAGGAGGAGGAGGAGAAGAAGGAAGAAGAGGAGGAGGAAGAAGAAGATGCAAACTACTTTTTAAAATTAGATATAAACAATTGTGAGTCTGTTTTCTTGCTTATCTTTTGTGATTTTCATTTTGAATGCAATGATTTTATTTATTTTAACTACATACGAAATAATTTTCTTTTATGTTCCTTTCCTTATCTGTATTTTTTGGTAATAAAGACAAATACTTTTCCCGTTATTTTCTAGTAAATACAATTTTAGAAATTTCTGTAATTGTCTGTCTATCTATTCAGAATCTAAATAACAATAAAAGGCATTACCATTGAATATTAAAGATTATATTTTTTCCCTTTCTGCGTTAGAAAATGGAGAAAAAAAGAAAAAACTAATTTGATAATATCTAATTATCTACAATACCGTACTTTCATTTATTGTAGATAATGAAGTGTGTCCTTCACAACTTGCACAAGAGCGTGTTTAAAGGAGAAAAATGTATTATTTTTGATCGTGAGAAATTATATTAAGCTTATAATATCATTTTTTAGTATTCTTTAGTAAAATTATATATATATATATATATATTTTTTAAAGAAAAGAGTGTTTAAATGATGGATATACGTTATACTTCCTTGAAAGAAGTGTTAAGCTTACAAGAGGAGAAATTTTCAGCATTATTCTGTAAATTAAGCTAAATTAATAGAAAAAGTATTAAAGGAGAGCACAGAAACTGTGTTAGAATTATTTATTAGATACGTCGTTAAGGTTATAAAATGAGAAAAACTAAAATAGTAGAGAAAGAAAAGAGTGTTTAATGAGTGAAAATGTGTTGCAGTTGCTAATTTGAAACGTTTTAAGTTTATAAAATGAGAATTTTTATATATGTTAATGAGTAAAATAAGCTTAAATACTTTAAAAACTGTAAAAGAAAAGCATGTTTAAAAAATAAAAATTTATTTTTTCCAATAATTTTTATTAATATTATGGAGTAAAATGAACTAAAATACGTCAAAGAAATATATGTTTTAAAGCTGTAAATTGTGATATAATTATTTGTTAGAAGACGTATAAGCTTATAAAATGAGAATTTTTAAAACTGTTTTATAAAATAAATTAACATAGTTAAAAAATATCGAAGAAAAACAAGTTTTAATGATAAAAATGTATTATATTTGCTAGTGTGAAGCTTGTAAAATAATAATTTATTGTGTGAAATACTGTATAACAGCATAAAATGTTAAAGATAAATATTTTTAAGAAGTAATAATACAATATTTTTCACAAGAAGCCATATTCAACTTAAGATAGAAGACCTTTAATATACTAGAACGTTGTAACCGGGTTAAAGGTTACATTCGAGTTTCATATATAACATAATATAGGTACAAATACACAAAAAATATACAGAATTTTTATCCTGTGATCCATTTATCATTGCCCTAATTTAAGACAAGACACGCCATCTATTACCCAATTTCCGCAACTGGGAAAGGAGACAGAAACCATGGTTACAGCATCCATTTTCTTAAAGACAAATCATTTATAAGTACATTTAATAATTCGAAACTTAAACATTACATGTATATACATCAATATAAGAGAACAAAACGGAATAAATTCGATGTTCCGTCCTTTTGTAATAGTCAAATCAAAATGGTATATTTGCATTTTACCGTTTCCTTCCTGACATAGAAGGATGGATCTTTGTGAGGAGCTGACTCTGCAAATGTCCTGCAAACTGTCCTCTATATCCATCTATGTCAGAATGTTGGAACGTCTGTGTAACTTTCATCTATTGTCTGTTTGTCACCGGGACAATTACTTTCATCTAAGAAACTAGATCCCCAGAGAGAATCAGTTATTTTTCATTTGTGACCTAAATACCGTTTACTGGTTGGAAATAAGGAAAGGAAATACCACTTTAGAAGTAAAATAGTTTCTTATCACGTCCTTCAACGTAATATTGTTTACTACTAATATCACATACCAAATACTTTGAATGGAAGAGAATGTTTACTTCTCACTTTTCTTCTAATAACTTCTTTTCTTATCGATATTTCCTCATTCTGATGAGAAATTAACAAGATAGATTTATGTAAATATTCCTTATACACAACAAAATATATAAATAATATCTAAAGTATCAATTCTAATGCATAAACCACGATTCAGTTAATGAAAGAAACTAAAATCTAGTAAAAAAAATTAAGTATCTTGAGCTTCGAATGGGGTCCGAACCTACTCATACATTCTACATCAACAATTTCAGTAATTTCATCCAATTTTAAGAGATTCTAATGAGAATTACAAGATATACGTGTGGAATATGAAAGGAGTGGGTTCGGACTCATAACTTTTATATTTTTTACCAATAATTTCAATCAGTACCACGCTTCATCTATAGATCCGGATAGAAAAGATATATTTTGAGCTCCGAATAGGATCCGAACCCACGTCTTATATAATATACATTAACAATTTCAGCTACTTAATATATAAAGTTGTAATTAATTCATATCCAATTGACTAACTCTAATTACAGATAGAATATGAAAGAAGTGTGTTTGGACCGCATTCGAATACGAACCCACGACTTTTTTCAGTAATTTCAGCTACTTAAATAATATATAAACATAATACACTTAAATCTCGAATAATTCTATAAAAATGGAGTAAAATCTATAATAAATATTTTCATTAATTACTATAAATTAGAATTAAATTTTAATTATAAAAAAACCGCATCATTCTCTTACAATAATCAGAAATGATAAGAAAGATAAGAGGATTTAATTTGATTGTTAGAGAATAAAATATTTTTAAAATAATTTCCTTACAAATAAATCGATTTAAGTATACTAATTTTAGTAAATTTATAATTAATTAAACTTTTATTTTATTTTATTTTTTTAAATATTTATAACAAAATTAGATAAGAAAATTCCTTAATTTTTCTTACTGTTAAGTAGGAAGTGAAGCTTAAAATTCAATTACAGAAAACATTGATTAATGTTGTTTTTAATTTTATAAATAATAATAAAATTAAATGAACACAATTAAAATTTGATTAAAAACAATTTTATATTTTATTTTTATTGTGTTCATTTTTTAAAATTTCTAAACTTAATTGTAATTAAATTATTGGCTGTGTTAATTTTTAACGATTTTTTAACGTATATAAATCGAATTTTTCATAATAACTTTTTGATTTTATGATAATTAAGACAATAAAATCATTTTATTTTAATAAAAAATACATTTTTTACCATAAAAAATAATCATATTTTAATACGAAAATAATTACTTTTTCCATATAACTCAATTAAATTTATAAACTTAGAAATTAAATAATGAAAAAATTTATTATTATTTTTTGTTTTAATTTTTTGAGGTTCTTTATAAGAAAATAGGAAATTAAAATAATTCAAATCGATTCCCTAAAGTAATATAATTCCTTTATTTAATTGAATTATTTGAAATATCTGTTTATCTTTAATCAATAAAATGAAAATTGAGTACAACTTAATTTTATTTTTAATTATTAATTAATCGTATATAGTTTTTTTTTTAATTACTTAAATAAATTTACTTAAAATGAAATTAAATAATAAAGAAAAATTAACTAATTTTAATGATAATATAAAAGAATTTTTAGAAGAATTTTCCAGACATTCTTTGGAATTTAATTGATTTTTCTGTTATGAAGTTACATCATACAATAAATGCTGAAAGTGCAGTAATTCAGTTTATTCAATTTTCTATAAATTTAGTTTTTGAATGGGGGAAAGTCAATAATTTTATTCTGTAGATAGAACTTAAATATATTTAAGTAAGATAATAATTATAATAAAAAAAAATTAAAGTTTTTATCACATCATAAATTCTGAAATTTAGTCCACTCAATGTATTATAAATTATAAATTTGGGTGGAAAAAGCCAATATTTCATTCTATAGATGACATTTAAACAGACTTAAATAAAATAATAAAGATAAATTAATTATAATTAAGAAATTAAAGAGGATAAAAATTGTTTAAAGTTCAATAATTATATCATAAAATAAAAGCTTAATATACAATAATTCAGTTTTTTGGACAGAAAAAAAGTCACTATTTTATTCTACAGATAAAATATAAACATATTTAAGCAAAATAACATTAATCTTATTATAATTAAGCAGCATAAAATCTCGCTTATAGAACAACATAGTCCAATACAATGCTGGAAATACAATAATTCAGTCAATTTAATTTAATATAAATTAAGTTCTGGACATGAAAAAAAATATCATTAATTTATTCTGTAAATTAAATAAAAACAGATTTTTATTACTTAATTATAATTAGAAAAAGAACACGAGAAGTTAAAGAGCATAAAAATTGTTTTACTGATGTAGCTGCAAACTTAGGTTTTTGGTAAAGAAAAAATTAAATATTTTATTCTACAAACAAAATATAAAAATTATTTTTAAACATAATTATAATAATTATCATTAAATAATTTATAAATGTTTATTTACAATTTGAAATCAGAGAGAGAGAGAGAGAGCGAGAGAAAGAGGGGGAAATTACCTTGACTAGTAGCAAAAATTCTTCAAATAAAATTTCATAAAAGATCATCTAAAAGTTCATGAAACCTTAAAAAGGTATTAGATAGGTTAAGGTACTTTAAACTTTGTCATTCGGTTCTTTTCTACTTTCATAAATTCTTTTAAAAAACGATATGGCAATTAGTATTTGAATAATGGATGATATTGCCTCCAAGTTAAAGGGAGAGGGAAGAGAGGAAAATAGAAAATAAAAAATAAAATAATAAGAAAAATAAGAGGAGACTCAAAGAAATAAAATTCACTTGGTTCTCTTAATCATATTCATTTTTTGTTCTCGGGATTTCGTATGTATTTATCTTTAAAAACTGGCTTATAAATTTGCATAATTTTTATTTCCATTCCATTCATTGCTATTCAAACACGGTACGGTATGGAACATTGAAACTAAACTGAATAAATACAGTGTTTATATGAAGATGAGATTACTCCTATTTTAACTTTCATTTTCCAAAAAGGAAGAAGAAGATTGCTAAAAAAAATTATGAATAAAAGAAAGAAATGGATAATGTATATGATTAAAATTCCAATGATTCTCTCTCTCTCTCTCTTTCAATAATACATGAGATAAAATTCAATTAAATAACTCACTAATTCTATTTAAAAAAGAGTATATTAATTAATAAATTTAATCATTTTTTTAAAAATATAAAGTAAAATTAATAAAATTAACGAAAAAAAATCAGTGAGGATGGAGAGAATCGTAAAGTGATAACGTGGAGTCGTAGGGATGCTTTAATGGAGAACTACGTCTTTTGTGAATATAAGAAGTAGAGTTTATCTTTAAAAAATCCTTCTAAAATAGGAGGAAAAAAGAAGAGAATAATCAGAAAAGTAAAGCTGAAGAAGAGTTTTAAATATAAGTTGAAAATCTGTGGGCGATATCGTTGATGGTGTCAGATGAAGGGACTTCAAACTGATCGATGATAATGGATACTGATGCTAGGTCTGTCTAGCAGAGGTTGTAACTGAGTTACGGTTGTCAGCACTTTAACTAAGTGGGGGAAATAGTGTCAAACTAGTCTCATGTCACATCCTCGCTCTTTTCCATTAAGTGAAGTGGAATGACGTCATAGCGTGTCCGGAGAAATTACGAACCGAATGGAATTCGGGAAATCTTTTTTTAATGCCTTAAAAAGACAGATTCGATGACATTTAAAGGTTATTTCTTTTACTGTCCATTGAATGTAACATAGAATGATTGACATAGATTACTGTTACTCGTTTAGTTTATTTATTTTTCTTTCAAATTTCCTCCTGAATCAATTGTGTGTATATATATAAGAATTAGTGATGTTTTCGCTTGAAATAACATCATTCTTTTCTACAATATAAGGTATATTTCTATAAAAATTCAATCTAATTAATAAATTAAACCATTTAAACTCATCTTTTGGCGGTGTTTTTTTACATAAATATGGGCTAATTTAGTAGCATAATTTATATATCCTATGTAAATTTTCGCATTTTTAATAGATTTCCAGCGATATTTTTATAGTTTTTCTTAAATATTCAGTCACGTATTAAAATTTTAAAGAATTTACGTATTAAAAACTAATAAATTAAGCATAGAAAAGCGTAAAAGAACCACAAATTTAAAGCTTAGAGATGTGATAAAATCGCGATAAATATTAATAAAATTTTAATTTATACATTAAATTTCCTATTAAAAAAAACCATTTAAATTATTACAAATTACGTTATTTTTATTGTTTAACAATTAAATTTGACCGAAGCGAGTCCGTACCGTATAATTACTAAAGAGCAAATTGTCGTTATGTAAATGAAATTAAATATGATATAATTTTATCACTGTGTTGTACCGTACGAAAATTAATTCTTAAATATTTTACAAAGATAATTAAAATAAAGATATGAAAGACATCATTAAGAGTGCCCTATTGTAGGAATCTATTGTAAGTATCACGTTTTACTCATAAAGAATCTCCCTTATCAACTATTCATTAATAACAAGTTGGGATAACTTCCATCCTAATATTATTTAACCTTACTTACTGGTAAACATCAAACTACACACCACATAAAATGAATTAAAAGGCGCAATAAACTGAATTAAATTGAACAAATAACCGATTTAATTTTCCAGCTTATTTAACATAAAATCGAATTAAGGTTAAATACATATATAAAATTTTGAATTAGTTCCTACCTGTTTACAAAATGGCGACATATTTGATTATGTTTAATGAAGTTGCACTTGAGAATGAAGATATTAAAGTGGTTCAAGTATGGCCTTCTTCTTCATTTTTTTTTCTTAATTTTTCTTCTTCTTCTTCCTCTTATTACTTGTTCTTTCATTACGTTAATTAGTATCTAACGTCTTGTAAAATGTTTTTATCTAAATTAGTCTTTTCATTAATCATTTCCATAACTAGTTCCCGTCGCATGAATGAAGTTGGAAATATTGTTTAATATCCTTACGCTTTATTTAATTATAGTTCGATGTAAAATTCAAAACCATGTAAAATATTTAATTTTAAATGCTTTATGTAATTAAAAATTATAATTTTATTTATTAAATACGCTAATTAAACTCCTAATTATGTTATTAAAATTAGGTTTTCGTCGACACGTTTGACTTTTAAAAATGAATTTTGTTTTAAAAAATTGCCTCCTTTATAAATATTATAACTCATATTTAATTATTTTTAGTTAATAAAAAGATTTTATAATATTTAATTTATTAAGCCATTTAGAGGTAGCCATTTTTACTGAAAAGAAATGCATACAAAATACCCTAACCTTTATACCACGGCCATTTTTTACGTTCCGTCAGTGGCCGTTATTCACAGGTTTAACTTTATATAAATATTTATGAATTTAAAAAACATTTTTTAAACTTCTTACATCTTTAAAATTAAATTTTAAAGTCATTTTTATACAATTTTAAAGCCTGTAATATATTTATGTAGTAACGTCTATACGAGCATTTATGCCGACTTTTATGATAACTTATATATGTATTAATCGTATAAAAACCTAAAAAATACTCTCAGATGTCTGGAAATTAATTATATTCTTTATTTTAAGCATAAAATCGCGATAATTTTATTTAAAAGGAGGATAAATTCATAAATATTTACGCAGTTCATATAGAAACTTAGGAATTTATGTATATAAGCTAACGTATAAATTCCTGAAAAAATTCTGAAACTTTATCTTTATAAAATTTGACATATTTTAAAAGTCAAGTTACAAAAAGTCAATTTCGAGCAACTATCAAGTCAATCATCCTTTATTCGCTCCATCTATTCTGCTATTGAACACAGAAGTTTGTAAATGTATCTATCATCCTTTGAGTTGTAAATTATCGTAATTTTATAATATAAAAATTTAAAAAATAAGCTAGAATAAAGTATAATTATTTTTTAAAACTTTTATTTAAAATAATTAATTATTAAAATAGTATAAACATTATGCATATTATACATTGTATGATTTTGTTTGCAGGTTATACTGTACAACCAGCAAACAAAATTATGATAAATTTTAAAATTGTTTTTTTTTCATATGTAAAAACATAAAAGATTAAATTTTGGGGGCCCTTTTGTATTGGTCCTCAGACCAAATAATCTTGATGAACTCTCTCTATCTAGTTCTGTAAATAATACCATTTATAATTTTCAAATATTGACTTTTTTAATCATTTATCACTCAAAAAAATCACAAATTTATGTTCTTTTCTACATTAAAAAATTAGAAAATTACTCTAAAATTATAGAAATTATCTCAAGAATTTTATAAACTTTCATCTTTCCATTCTGAAAATTATATCATTATTTATCCATGTTCTTTTTATTATTTTATTATTTTAAAATTAATTTATATACACGAGTTATTAGTATAGAAATTGGTATAGTGTTTAGGAGTAAAGATTATTAGTATAGACCCGAGTTACTAACTCAGGTTCCTATACTATTTTCCGCTGTTAACATTAATACTAATCTAATTTTAACACCTAAAATATTAAGTTATTTATTACTAGAAGACACAAAAAATACCTAATATCTAGGATTTAGGTTCCTACATCCTAAAATATCTTATTATTCAAGGTATTATCAAGTCCCGAATGATCAGATTAATTCGATCAATACATGTTCTGTAATTCCACATAAATTTGAATTTTATTTTTAAAAAAATGCTGTACGAAATTTTAAAAAAATTTCATACGACTTTTATTTTTTTAAAGTAATTAATTTATAAAGTATATACTCTGTTGTTATTGATGTTAACAAAGTTTTCACGCTCTTAACTATAAAGTTCTCCAAGCGATAAAGGTTTTCTAAGTTCTTCTACTGCTCTTGCTGATATATTAAAAACCTTTTCTACAGCCAATGTACTGTTAGAAGCAAAGCTTTCATGCTCTTCTACTGTTTCTATTACTTTTTTGTTCCTGTTTACCAAAATCTTTCATTCTAGTCTATTTCGTTTTTGAGTGATAACTATCATCAATTCTTTTCTAGAGTTTGATTCCAGATAAGTAAAGCTTTTATTCTACTTCACTTTTTCCTTATCAGAAGCGATTAATTTTAAAAAATAAAAATGTTATTTTTTTCCTATAATATGTTGCTTTAAAGTTTATAAAAATCGAGACTTTAAACGACAAAGAAAGAGAAAGATATAGTGTCATTTATACTCTCTACCTTTAAGATTCGTGATATTTTAAGGTGTTTTAACCTTCTAAATTATTATTTATAAATATTTTAAAAATAATTTTAATATTTTACATTTAAATTTATAGATTTAAGGCTTAAAACATTAAAAAAAACCGGTATATTCTGGTTTTAAAGCATCCGCTTTTTAACGGTTTGTAACTTTGTAAAAAACCTTTTAATCTTTTAAAAATAAATAAATTTATCAAAATTTTTAAACTTTTAAGAATAATTAACAAATGAAAGAGGCACCTTTACAGAAAATTCTAATGAAAATTTTCAAACTCTGTTTATTTTCTTTAATCTTTGGCAAGTTAATACCACTCGAATCAAACATAAAGTTGAAGTGTACTTCATTCTATCGTCTTAACCATGTCGATAACTGAGACAACTCTCCAAAATCAGCACTCAACGTGTAAAAGACAGATTTGACTAATTAACTTATATATTAATTAACATCGACATCAAATTAATCAGAATTTTTCATTATACTTTAGCCAATTTCATTTCTGTCTTACTTGACAGCTTAGATTGCTTTCTATTTTATCGAATTTTAAAATATACTATTCCAAACAAAAATTTTTGGCAGATATAGCAATTACTTATATTATTCTTTACGTATTTATCTGTCTAAACATCATTTTATTCTAATAAATTTAAGTTAAACCTTCCAATTTAAAAAAAAAAAATCATAATCGTTAATGTTACTACTCGCTCGTCGATGCATAAAATTCACTTTTCGATATAAAAATTAATCATTAAAATCATAAAATACTATAATTATCTGAAGATTTCGTTGTAGAAGTAGCAAGAGATCTTATATATATATATATATATATATATTTATCCCAAAAAATTTGCTAGAGTTAAGGCAATATCAGAAAAGTATATGTTCGTGTGAACTGGTGACACATTTCAAACCATGTTGTAAAAGTTATCGACATGTTTCTCATTAATCATTCTCAATCTTGACTTTTCATCCTAGTAAAAGGTTAAGCCCTTTCTCAAACATATAAAAAAATAGAATAAAATAAAAGATGAATAGCAGCGAGTAACTCAAGACTCTTAAAAAGGATCTCGCCAAACACCGACTCGAATTTTAGCCATTTGAAGCTGTCTTCTCTTCCATTCTCAGTTTCTTTTGTCTACAGTTAGATTCAATCGATGATTTTCGATTTATTTTTTTATATTTTTTCTTTTTTTTTTTCACTGACTGACTCGTGCAACCCCTAATTCACCTTCTAGGGGCGTCAATCCATTGCACTCCAGACGTATAATTTTACTGCAAAATGACTGCATCTAAAGTTCAACTTCACGAAATGATATTGAGTTCAAGAACCTAAGAAAATGTATTATATATATATATATACTATATTTTTTTTTTAAAAAAAAAGGTCTCTTCTTGCTCTTTTTTTCTTTACTTTTAACAAAAGTTTGTGACTCTAACGCCAATGTCTCCAATCGTCTGCATTTTGTTTCCTTTTTTTTAGATGACAGGTGGTCCTGAACTGAATCGAGTTCTCCTTAACGAATGATATTTTAGAAAATATATTTTATTATTATTTTTTTTTCCTCTTAAAATAACCTAAAAATTCTTTTAAAAATGGAGTAAAGTTAAATATTTGAAAGTTTTATCTGTTTTGTTAACTCAGAAAGGCAGTAAATTAAGCTATAATTAATACCTCTCTTCTGTTACAAATATGTATATCTGGATAATATTTTGGATATTTTTAAAGGGTGAATTCTATAATCTGTTCTGCTACTGATAGTGAGGTGATGTATGATAAGTAAGAGCATTAAAGAAACGTTTATTTCAATGTTAGAGAAGTAAATTCTGATAAATTTTCTTCTACAAAAAGTCTCGGATTTATAACTCTTACTGCATAGATTTGGCTGTATAGTACTAGTAAAATACTAAGTTTTTGGATTTAGAAGAGATTCTGAAACTGTATGCATCAGTAGTGATAGGTCCACTACTGTATATACAGTAGCTTAAATTTATAGACTATATAAATAGATTATAGAATGAGATCGCTTTTTCTGAATCTTTGATATAAAATGCGGATATTAAAGTAATATTTATGTATATTTTAAAGTTTAAATATATAAAATATTTTAATATAATTAATTAAAACTTTGCTATAAAGATCTAAAAGTGAATAAGTATAAAATTTAAGCGAATTTATGANTATTTTAGAAAATATATTTTATTATTATTTTTTTTTCCTCTTAAAATAACCTAAAAATTCTTTTAAAAATGGAGTAAAGTTAAATATTTGAAAGTTTTATCTGTTTTGTTAACTCAGAAAGGCAGTAAATTAAGCTATAATTAATACCTCTCTTCTGTTACAAATATGTATATCTGGATAATATTTTGGATATTTTTAAAGGGTGAATTCTATAATCTGTTCTGCTACTGATAGTGAGGTGATGTATGATAAGTAAGAGCATTAAAGAAACGTTTATTTCAATGTTAGAGAAGTAAATTCTGATAAATTTTCTTCTACAAAAAGTCTCGGATTTATAACTCTTACTGCATAGATTTGGCTGTATAGTACTAGTAAAATACTAAGTTTTTGGATTTAGAAGAGATTCTGAAACTGTATGCATCAGTAGTGATAGGTCCACTACTGTATATACAGTAGCTTAAATTTATAGACTATATAAATAGATTATAGAATGAGATCGCTTTTTCTGAATCTTTGATATAAAATGCGGATATTAAAGTAATATTTATGTATATTTTAAAGTTTAAATATATAAAATATTTTAATATAATTAATTAAAACTTTGCTATAAAGATCTAAAAGTGAATAAGTATAAAATTTAAGCGAATTTATGAAGTGTGTGTGTTAATGGATTAAGTGCATCTACACGTTTTAAAAAGAATTTTTCAGGCGAAATGAATGATAATTAGAGATAAATACAGTTTAAAATCATTTATTAAAGAGTTAAAACTTTAATAATATTTTAAAATAAGGTAAAGAAATTGAAAATAGTATAAAACTTTTCTTACTTTCATCACCATAAACTTTCATTTAGGATATTCTTTAACACTCTTCAAGAGATATGATAAAATGTAAGAGTAAAAATATAGTGTATTAATAACAGAAAATATATTAATTACTATAAATTTTCATATAAAATATTCTTTGTCACCCATCAAAAGTTTTCTGCAGAGTGACAAAGAATTCCTTGATGCACTCCAAATTTAAGCTAAAAAACTACACGAAAAAGATGCATCTAAATTCAAAATAATACTGCTTTTTTTAAGTTAATAATCTAATTTTTATTATTCAATTAATATTGTTTAAGTTAATAAATAATTTTATTTAATTATTTCAAAAATACATATATATTATTTTCAATGACAGCATCACTACAATACTAAAACTTCTTTAACAACCAAAATTTAAGTTTATTAAAGTAATAAAATATTTAATTATAATAAAAAAAGAGAACCTATTAACTCGAAACAGTTTGTTTTTACTCTAGTATTTGAAACAATAACAAGTTCTATGCCAGTTCTAGAATACTGTTGCAAACTTTTATAGAGTTATTAAACTTTTTAACTTCTAGAACTTATATTTAAAAAAATAGTTACTTTTAATACTAAAAAAATCCACTTTTTACAAAAAAAATATATAAAAAAATTGCTTAGCATGTAAAAAAAAATTCAATCAAACACTTAAATGAGGAATGGCTTTTAATAAAAACTTCATTTATTTTTCGAAGAGAAACTTGAAAAAAGTGAGGTAAGAATCACTTTAAAATTTAAATCCGACATAAAACTAAGTAATTAAACTTTAAAAAAATGAAATATTTTAATGCTATTTTCAAAATTTAATTTAAAAAAATATCTTATCTCCAACCTATTAACTATTTTCAGAGTCTATAAACCTATGGTCTATTATCATAATTATACATATAAAAAAAAGGTTTTTTTGATATTACCTTGAGTTTTTTTCGTAGAGAATCTTTTGTGACATCTTTTATTGCAGTTATATATCCATTTATTGAAGTTTATAGGTCTATTCAATGTCGTAATTTTCTTTCTATTCTATCCAACTTTCTTCTGTGTATCTCTAGCTTCATTAAAATTTATGGTTGGACGTATAAACCGTGTGTGCTCGTTGCTTCACTACTTAAGCAGAAAGTACTAAAAAAAACTAAAATGAAAGTATTACTCATATTAATTATTTTCTTAATTATTTCTGAAAGCAAAACTTAAACAAATTATTCAATCTTTCAATTATAATTCAACGTTTAACAGACTTAGACATGGATCCTGAAAGAGAGAAGAGAAGAAGGATAAGAAGAAAAAATATCCTCTTCTTTTAGTTTTATTCTATTAAATTGTATTAGGTGTTCCTTATTTATCTTCTAGTAACTTTGTTAGTTCTCTTATTTATTTATTTCAGTATCCTCGAAGGCATATAAACAGTAGATAACAAACATTGCAACAAACTGTCAAACAATAGAGAATAGCAATAAAAATTATTTATAAAATCAAGTAAATTCCTTCTAATTTATAAGTATATGCTTTGAATTAATTATTTATCTATTACTCTATATATATTTCTCTAAAAAAATCCTCACTAAATATAGAAATTCCGGTTGTGTGGCTCACAAATAGCAACGTCGAATCGTCTAAAATTTGCCGAAATTTTATTGCTGGATCACGCGAATGTCGGGTTAAAGATTCCTTTTTTTTCGAATTAGTACATATGTAAGGTCTTAATTGTAACGAGATTCAATACTGACGTGACTCGCTGTCGTGTGATTAAGTATCCTATGATGCATTATGTCACGTGAACATTTATATCGCAGTTAAACTCTACCGTGTGATTAATTATGTTACAAAAGTGAAGAAACTTGTGATTTATTTGACATTCGCTTTGATGCAACGTTGTCGCGTGATCAATTTTGCTAGTGGAATAGCTATTACAAGTTTGACCCAAACCCGATATGGATTTTTGTGTTTGCGACTCTCTCCACTAACGGTGACGTATAACCCAGATATTAATAAGCAATGAGTTCTTTGGTTAATTCCCTAATTCACATTGCAACTGGCATATCACTTGATTCATCTCTGTAATTATTCATATTCGTATCTACCCAAGCATTCTGTTGGTTATTACTATCTTCCTGTCTCTCCGAATCAACTCATTCATCCTTCTTATCATTGGTAACAAGTAATGATGATTCAATTATTATTGTATAGAAACGGGAGAAAACTATTTAATTTTTCTAGTAGAAAAATATTAATTTAATATTTAATAAACGTACTATACAGGAGAGTATTTTAAATGGGAAATACTCAGAATGTGATTAATTATTTAACTTCGTTGCATTAATATTCATTTAAATATATTTATTAAAGTCATATACAGCAATTCCCAATTCAGTCACGTTTATCGTAGTAAACAAGTTAGCTGTCATTTCATTTGATAAGCTTGCTTCTCTTTATTAACAACATTTAGTGAATACAACGGGTACTTTTCTATGCAAACTATCGCATCTTATTTAGATAATGTTTAAACTTTAATCAGATTTGTTTCCTGTCTGATGTATTTAATTACTTTTGTCACTAGGATCAATTGTACTGACTCCATTTATTTCTGCATCTGCATCAAAAGTGATGTTCAAAACATTTAAATTAGTTTAAAACTAAATGATATCGTCACGAAGAGAATTAAAAGATAAAATTGTTTAATAATTTGATACTTAAATAATCTTTTCTTGATCCGAATTACATTGTTTGCATCATCTCGTAATGAGAACGTTTTACAGTAAAGGATCTTAAGTGATAATGGATTGTAGTTAAGTACGTCATAAAGCAAAATTCCGAATGGATTTTAATGCAATATTATTAGGAAAACTGTAAGGAAATAAGTAGGGAAAATTGGGGAATTAATTTAAGGAAGAACGTAAGGAAATTAAAGGAAATATTCCTTTATAATAGAGAAAATAAGTGGGGGAAACGAGGGAATTAATGTAGGGAAAAATGGCTTGAAAGTATGTAAAAACATAAGGAAAGTGAAGAAAATATTCCCCTTTCTCTCTTCTGTTATGTTATATCCCCCGAAAGAAAAATGAAAGGAAAAATTTAGAGAAAGATGAATGAAAACAATATTCTCATTATATTCTTTTTATTATTTTCTCCTGATTTTTCATTAATCAGGAGAAAAATATATGGAAAAAATAGCATTGTATAAAAAAGAAGGTAAAAGAATTAGGGAGAAATAAAGAAATGCACGCAAACTATTAAAAGAAAATTAAAAAAACTAAAGAAAGAAACCGAGAATAGATGCAAGAAATATGAGTATATGAGTATACTTAAGGACAAAATTAAGATCAATGGAAGCAAATTTGAGTATAATAACGAAGAAGAAAATTAAACTTTTGAAAAGCAATTTGTAAACAGATGAGATGAAACTAAAAAAAAATTAAAGGAACACTTTATAAATCGAATTAAAACTAATTCAAACTTTATTTTTAAAAATAGATAGAAAAATAAAATATTTACATCATCTTCCTTAAGATGGCACAACAGTGATGCCGAGAGAATTTTTATAGAATGAGAAATATCAAAGAAAAAAAATTATATAAATGGAGAACTCTCTAATTAGCAGTATAATAACAGAGAGGAACCGCCACTCATCTTGAGTAATCTCCAACTTCAGTAATGAATACACTCGATCATGAGGCAAGGCACTTCCTTATTGACAGCAACTGTCAGACTATATACTCACTCCACAAATATAGAATCCGATTTCGGTAAAGCATATTGGATGAATGTCAAAGTGCAATTATCTTTGTCTGTATGAGCAAATAATTCGGCTAATTTAGCTGTTGACAACATCGGTACTTGATAACTTTACTGTATGTCTGCTCGCAGTCTGTAAATCACTTCCTATCCCATCGTCATTTTAAAGTAAACAATCGGTTCATCTTTGTCGCCATTATACACACATATATGTACTGTTATAACAACAAAAATCCCTTTTAATTAATTTAGAATAAAAATAATTTTGATAATTAGACCGTGATAATTAGTTATTTGAATATTTGTGTGACTTAAAGTTACGTATCTAGAAGGTATGTAATTATAAACTGGCGAGTCCTCTTGTTAAAATATAACAATAGAGATGATGATTATATATATATTATTGAGTGTTGCAGTGGTGTTTATTGTATGTAGAGGTTTGTTGTTTACTGTATATTAGAAACTCTTAATGATTTTCGTATTGGACCTTTGATAATGTTGTCTTTATTGTTATCGGATTAAAAGTGTCTTCTATAAAGAGACGAGATAAGAAAATTAATAGCAAATTTACAGTGTTTAAAAAGTTTAAAACAGCAATAGATTGAACGAAATATAATTAAAGATGATTAAATTAAGCGATTTGTTGTGTTAGAGTTAAGCAATTTATCGTATTCATTATAAAATTAATTAGTGGATGAACTTAATTATTTACTACGAAAAGTTATAAATTAGATATTTAATAAAGGAAGTAGGATAGAGGATATAATATATAGAAATAGTTCAATTCCTACATCTTATATATCAAGTTCTTTGAGGAAAAACAAACTTAATTTCTTTAATTTTTACTAATATTTGTATCGTGAGATAATGTAGTATTTACCCCAAAATACATGTATTAATTAAAAAATAATTATTCTTAAACTTGATTTACTTCTATTGAAAGAGAAATTCTTGAAGAATTAAATTGGGTTGATGGGATAAGACAACGCAACACATGGCGATCTGTCAAGGGAAAATTCCTCTCGAGAGAACTTTATATGTGAAGTTTCCCACAGAAAGGCCTCTCAGGTTTAGGTATTAGACACGTGAAGAAAACCAGAAAACACCGCGAATCAAGCCTTTTGGTCTGGCGCGAACCCACGTCCAGTGCTCAGTAGTTTCGGCACAATTCACGAAGGAATTACAGTAGTATAATATAACAACATATTTCACACGAATAGAGTATTCGTACTTTTTTAAAATTCCACTCTGTGGTCACTGCAAAGTGCTTTTTTAGCAAACCTATTATGGGTTCAAGCCAGGTCCACAGTGAGCAGATCGAGTGATAAAGAATAGTCTTTACCAGTCGGCCTCGTATAAAAATTTCTAGAGTTTTTAGACCTATACGGATTCGATCCTGGGTCCCTCAGAACAGCAGGGTTCTACTTTAACGGCTCGGCCACTGGCCGCCTCAGAATGGTAGTACTAATGACGGGTTTTCAATAGTATTTGCCCTTTCGACATTTAAAAGTCTGTAATTAATAAATTAATGAATTAAAAATATAAAATAGAACCATTCGGTGCAAAAGTGGTACTATTAATTTGGGAGCGCCAGCACAATAGGAGCACCATTTACAATTTGCATCTTGAATTTTATAGTAATTGAAAATAGTTTATGAATAAATTGGAAAAAAATAAACGTTACAAATAATACTTTTAGTAAATTGATAATCATTTTACTTTTCCAGCTTTCCAAGTTATATACTGTATAACAGAGGGAAAGTATGGCGATCGGCCAAAAAAAATGACCCCCAATATTTTTACATTTTTGGACTTAGGGGACCTTGAAACGTCGAGAAATGCAAAAAAATTCGGAGTAATTTATGTATGTATGATATGGATGTGGGGGAGAGGCACAAGTTTGTTCACACACTTTGAAGCTTACTAATTCCTGTGTTTTTTGTCGAAAATTTCTGGAATTTTTACAGGAAGGTTTGTGTACTAGGGGAATTAATGGGTGGCTAAAAGTCGAGGGATGAGGAGATAGAGGAGGTCGGGTGTATCTCTAGTGGGATCGGATTTAATGAAGATTTTACTCGTTATTAGCATTTACAATTTTTTACAAAACTCATCTTTACCCTCAAAATTAACTTTTTTCCATTTATAATAATTAATAATATAAAAGGTTTTTAAAATAAAATCTCGTAACAGATGGCGCCACACACCATTTTAAAGTTTGGCCGGAAAAACTATGCGATTCGCTGCTGGATTTTAAAATATTGATTTGATAATTTATTATTTCGTGAAATCATCAGGCATTTCTCTTCATTGTTACTTGAGTGATGCTCAATGTTATATATACAGTATAGGCTATGTACTGTACCGTACAGTACAGTACATAGCCTATGTTAAAACAATAAATTTCTTTCACATTGATTTTGTCATATAGTTTTTAAATAATAAATCTTAATGATATATTTTATTTAATAACTTTCCATTGATTTTGTGGTATATATAAACAAATACGAGTAAGAATTTAATTGAAATGTTATCAAAGAAAGAAGATACATGTGTTCAGCCAATCGATCATCGTTAAAGAATAGAGAACTAACATGGATCCTAATTACCCATAGAAATATCACGAGGATTAGGAAATAAATGGATCCGAATCCTTTAATGAAAAGAAGAGTATCTTATCTGTAGAACCTCTACTTTGCACACAAGATGTGTGGGGCCTACCTGCAAAATGTACAGTACTAACTCTAACTATTTTTTATGAATATCCATTTTATATAATATCACAGTTTAATAAACTTCAGGCTTCTCACCATGTTTGGAAAAAATTGTTTGAGTAAAATTAACAGAAAAGACCACAAACTTCAACAATTTCTATAGACTATTTTTACTTCAGCATTGTAAATCGAATCGTTGATATAAGTGAGTTACAGCGTATGTCGATAAAATGTGTTTGTAAGACGAATATTTCTCAATTCACTCAAAATTTTTCAGATTAATATTAAGAAGATAACTTCTCCCCTTCGTAAGGAAATAAAATATTTTATGTATAATTAATAATTTAACTAACTACATAAAACCCACAGATACTTAGATCAAAATTTAAAAATAGCTGCCTACTTAGGCAGCTATTTTCAATTTATATAAAATAAAATTCTAAAAAAAATAATAATAATAACAGTAATTAATTTAGATATTCAGTTTAAATCTTTGCCCACCAGTACCAAGTGGATAAAACCGCCGAACACGGGTTGGTCCTGGGTTCGCACCTTATCTAACGAGCTGGACTGTGAGACCATGGAGTTTTTCGGGTTTTCTTCACGTGTTTACACCTAAATTGAGGCTAATTTCCTGAAGAAAAGCCTCCCGTGAGACACTCCATTGGCAGATCGGCTATGTGTTGCATTGTCTTCTTTCACAAATCAATCCAATCAATTTAAGTCTTTTAATTTAGATNAGTCTATAAACCTATGGTCTATTATCATAATTATACATATAAAAAAAAGGTTTTTTTGATATTACCTTGAGTTTTTTTCGTAGAGAATCTTTTGTGACATCTTTTATTGCAGTTATATATCCATTTATTGAAGTTTATAGGTCTATTCAATGTCGTAATTTTCTTTCTATTCTATCCAACTTTCTTCTGTGTATCTCTAGCTTCATTAAAATTTATGGTTGGACGTATAAACCGTGTGTGCTCGTTGCTTCACTACTTAAGCAGAAAGTACTAAAAAAAACTAAAATGAAAGTATTACTCATATTAATTATTTTCTTAATTATTTCTGAAAGCAAAACTTAAACAAATTATTCAATCTTTCAATTATAATTCAACGTTTAACAGACTTAGACATGGATCCTGAAAGAGAGAAGAGAAGAAGGATAAGAAGAAAAAATATCCTCTTCTTTTAGTTTTATTCTATTAAATTGTATTAGGTGTTCCTTATTTATCTTCTAGTAACTTTGTTAGTTCTCTTATTTATTTATTTCAGTATCCTCGAAGGCATATAAACAGTAGATAACAAACATTGCAACAAACTGTCAAACAATAGAGAATAGCAATAAAAATTATTTATAAAATCAAGTAAATTCCTTCTAATTTATAAGTATATGCTTTNATTAATAAAATTAACGAAAAAAAATCAGTGAGGATGGAGAGAATCGTAAAGTGATAACGTGGAGTCGTAGGGATGCTTTAATGGAGAACTACGTCTTTTGTGAATATAAGAAGTAGAGTTTATCTTTAAAAAATCCTTCTAAAATAGGAGGAAAAAAGAAGAGAATAATCAGAAAAGTAAAGCTGAAGAAGAGTTTTAAATATAAGTTGAAAATCTGTGGGCGATATCGTTGATGGTGTCAGATGAAGGGACTTCAAACTGATCGATGATAATGGATACTGATGCTAGGTCTGTCTAGCAGAGGTTGTAACTGAGTTACGGTTGTCAGCACTTTAACTAAGTGGGGGAAATAGTGTCAAACTAGTCTCATGTCACATCCTCGCTCTTTTCCATTAAGTGAAGTGGAATGACGTCATAGCGTGTCCGGAGAAATTACGAACCGAATGGAATTCGGGAAATCTTTTTTTAATGCCTTAAAAAGACAGATTCGATGACATTTAAAGGTTATTTCTTTTACTGTCCATTGAATGTAACATAGAATGATTGACATAGATTACTGTTACTCGTTTAGTTTATTTATTTTTCTTTCAAATTTCCTCCTGAATCAATTGTGTGTATATATATAAGAATTAGTGATGTTTTCGCTTGAAATAACATCATTCTTTTCTACAATATAAGGTATATTTCTATAAAAATTCAATCTAATTAATAAATTAAACCATTTAACTCATCTTTTGGCGGTGTTTTTTTACATAAATATGGGCTAATTTAGTAGCATAATTTATATATCCTATGTAAATTTTCGCATTTTTAATAGATTTCCAGCGATATTTTTATAGTTTTTCTTAAATATTCAGTCACGTATTAAAATTTTAAATTTAATTAAGCAATTTGAAATAAATATCAAACTTGTTATCTGATTATAATGATAAACAAAAAATTATATTTTAATATTTTTGATGATGTATTTTTAGTGCTGTTCGTGAAGAAGTTGCTAATGCTATATTATCTGCTCTAATACCAATGGGATCACAAATTCTTTCACCTGCATCTGAAGGAATTGGATTTTCCGAATTAATAGTTATCATGGCAACACTTGCTGGTGCTGGCTCAGGTGGAGGTCACGTTCAATTATTTAAAGCTGCAACTGAATGGTTGGAATTATGGTAATTATATATTTCTCTAAAAAAATCCTCACTAAATATAGAAATTCCGGTTGTGTGGCTCACAAATAGCAACGTCGAATCGTCTAAAATTTGCCGAAATTTTATTGCTGGATCACGCGAATGTCGGGTTAAAGATTCCTTTTTTTTCGAATTAGTACATATGTAAGGTCTTAATTGTAACGAGATTCAATACTGACGTGACTCGCTGTCGTGTGATTAAGTATCCTATGATGCATTATGTCACGTGAACATTTATATCGCAGTTAAACTCTACCGTGTGATTAATTATGTTACAAAAGTGAAGAAACTTGTGATTTATTTGACATTCGCTTTGATGCAACGTTGTCGCGTGATCAATTTTGCTAGTGGAATAGCTATTACAAGTTTGACCCAAACCCGATATGGATTTTTGTGTTTGCGACTCTCTCCACTAACGGTGACGTATAACCCAGATATTAATAAGCAATGAGTTCTTTGGTTAATTCCCTAATTCACATTGCAACTGGCATATCACTTGATTCATCTCTGTAATTATTCATATTCGTATCTACCCAAGCATTCTGTTGGTTATTACTATCTTCCTGTCTCTCCGAATCAACTCATTCATCCTTCTTATCATTGGTAACAAGTAATGATGATTCAATTATTATTGTATAGAAACGGGAGAAAACTATTTAATTTTTCTAGTAGAAAAATATTAATTTAATATTTAATAAACGTACTATACAGGAGAGTATTTTAAATGGGAAATACTCAGAATGTGATTAATTATTTAACTTCGTTGCATTAATATTCATTTAAATATATTTATTAAAGTCATATACAGCAATTCCCAATTCAGTCACGTTTATCGTAGTAAACAAGTTAGCTGTCATTTCATTTGATAAGCTTGCTTCTCTTTATTAACAACATTTAGTGAATACAACGGGTACTTTTCTATGCAAACTATCGCATCTTATTTAGATAATGTTTAAACTTTAATCAGATTTGTTTCCTGTCTGATGTATTTAATTACTTTTGTCACTAGGATCAATTGTACTGACTCCATTTATTTCTGCATCTGCATCAAAAGTGATGTTCAAAACATTTAAATTAGTTTAAAACTAAATGATATCGTCACGAAGAGAATTAAAAGATAAAATTGTTTAATAATTTGATACTTAAATAATCTTTTCTTGATCCGAATTACATTGTTTGCATCATCTCGTAATGAGAACGTTTTACAGTAAAGGATCTTAAGTGATAATGGATTGTAGTTAAGTACGTCATAAAGCAAAATTCCGAATGGATTTTAATGCAATATTATTAGGAAAACTGTAAGGAAATAAGTAGGGAAAATTGGGGAATTAATTTAAGGAAGAACGTAAGGAAATTAAAGGAAATATTCCTTTATAATAGAGAAAATAAGTGGGGGAAACGAGGGAATTAATGTAGGGAAAAATGGCTTGAAAGTATGTAAAAACATAAGGAAAGTGAAGAAAATATTCCCCTTTCTCTCTTCTGTTATGTTATATCCCCCGAAAGAAAAATGAAAGGAAAAATTTAGAGAAAGATGAATGAAAACAATATTCTCATTATATTCTTTTTATTATTTTCTCCTGATTTTTCATTAATCAGGAGAAAAATATATGGAAAAAATAGCATTGTATAAAAAAGAAGGTAAAAGAATTAGGGAGAAATAAAGAAATGCACGCAAACTATTAAAAGAAAATTAAAAAAACTAAAGAAAGAAACCGAGAATAGATGCAAGAAATATGAGTATATGAGTATACTTAAGGACAAAATTAAGATCAATGGAAGCAAATTTGAGTATAATAACGAAGAAGAAAATTAAACTTTTGAAAAGCAATTTGTAAACAGATGAGATGAAACTAAAAAAAAATTAAAGGAACACTTTATAAATCGAATTAAAACTAATTCAAACTTTATTTTTAAAAATAGATAGAAAAATAAAATATTTACATCATCTTCCTTAAGATGGCACAACAGTGATGCCGAGAGAATTTTTATAGAATGAGAAATATCAAAGAAAAAAAATTATATAAATGGAGAACTCTCTAATTAGCAGTATAATAACAGAGAGGAACCGCCACTCATCTTGAGTAATCTCCAACTTCAGTAATGAATACACTCGATCATGAGGCAAGGCACTTCCTTATTGACAGCAACTGTCAGACTATATACTCACTCCACAAATATAGAATCCGATTTCGGTAAAGCATATTGGATGAATGTCAAAGTGCAATTATCTTTGTCTGTATGAGCAAATAATTCGGCTAATTTAGCTGTTGACAACATCGGTACTTGATAACTTTACTGTATGTCTGCTCGCAGTCTGTAAATCACTTCCTATCCCATCGTCATTTTAAAGTAAACAATCGGTTCATCTTTGTCGCCATTATACACACATATATGTACTGTTATAACAACAAAAATCCCTTTTAATTAATTTAGAATAAAAATAATTTTGATAATTAGACCGTGATAATTAGTTATTTGAATATTTGTGTGACTTAAAGTTACGTATCTAGAAGGTATGTAATTATAAACTGGCGAGTCCTCTTGTTAAAATATAACAATAGAGATGATGATTATATATATATTATTGAGTGTTGCAGTGGTGTTTATTGTATGTAGAGGTTTGTTGTTTACTGTATATTAGAAACTCTTAATGATTTTCGTATTGGACCTTTGATAATGTTGTCTTTATTGTTATCGGATTAAAAGTGTCTTCTATAAAGAGACGAGATAAGAAAATTAATAGCAAATTTACAGTGTTTAAAAAGTTTAAAACAGCAATAGATTGAACGAAATATAATTAAAGATGATTAAATTAAGCGATTTGTTGTGTTAGAGTTAAGCAATTTATCGTATTCATTATAAAATTAATTAGTGGATGAACTTAATTATTTACTACGAAAAGTTATAAATTAGATATTTAATAAAGGAAGTAGGATAGAGGATATAATATATAGAAATAGTTCAATTCCTACATCTTATATATCAAGTTCTTTGAGGAAAAACAAACTTAATTTCTTTAATTTTTACTAATATTTGTATCGTGAGATAATGTAGTATTTACCCCAAAATACATGTATTAATTAAAAAATAATTATTCTTAAACTTGATTTACTTCTATTGAAAGAGAAATTCTTGAAGAATTAAATTGGGTTGATGGGATAAGACAACGCAACACATGGCGATCTGTCAAGGGAAAATTCCTCTCGAGAGAACTTTATATGTGAAGTTTCCCACAGAAAGGCCTCTCAGGTTTAGGTATTAGACACGTGAAGAAAACCAGAAAACACCGCGAATCAAGCCTTTTGGTCTGGCGCGAACCCACGTCCAGTGCTCAGTAGTTTCGGCACAATTCACGAAGGAATTACAGTAGTATAATATAACAACATATTTCACACGAATAGAGTATTCGTACTTTTTTAAAATTCCACTCTGTGGTCACTGCAAAGTGCTTTTTTAGCAAACCTATTATGGGTTCAAGCCAGGTCCACAGTGAGCAGATCGAGTGATAAAGAATAGTCTTTACCAGTCGGCCTCGTATAAAAATTTCTAGAGTTTTTAGACCTATACGGATTCGATCCTGGGTCCCTCAGAACAGCAGGGTTCTACTTTAACGGCTCGGCCACTGGCCGCCTCAGAATGGTAGTACTAATGACGGGTTTTCAATAGTATTTGCCCTTTCGACATTTAAAAGTCTGTAATTAATAAATTAATGAATTAAAAATATAAAATAGAACCATTCGGTGCAAAAGTGGTACTATTAATTTGGGAGCGCCAGCACAATAGGAGCACCATTTACAATTTGCATCTTGAATTTTATAGTAATTGAAAATAGTTTATGAATAAATTGGAAAAAAATAAACGTTACAAATAATACTTTTAGTAAATTGATAATCATTTTACTTTTCCAGCTTTCCAAGTTATATACTGTATAACAGAGGGAAAGTATGGCGATCGGCCAAAAAAAATGACCCCCAATATTTTTACATTTTTGGACTTAGGGGACCTTGAAACGTCGAGAAATGCAAAAAAATTCGGAGTAATTTATGTATGTATGATATGGATGTGGGGGAGAGGCACAAGTTTGTTCACACACTTTGAAGCTTACTAATTCCTGTGTTTTTTGTCGAAAATTTCTGGAATTTTTACAGGAAGGTTTGTGTACTAGGGGAATTAATGGGTGGCTAAAAGTCGAGGGATGAGGAGATAGAGGAGGTCGGGTGTATCTCTAGTGGGATCGGATTTAATGAAGATTTTACTCGTTATTAGCATTTACAATTTTTTACAAAACTCATCTTTACCCTCAAAATTAACTTTTTTCCATTTATAATAATTAATAATATAAAAGGTTTTTAAAATAAAATCTCGTAACAGATGGCGCCACACACCATTTTAAAGTTTGGCCGGAAAAACTATGCGATTCGCTGCTGGATTTTAAAATATTGATTTGATAATTTATTATTTCGTGAAATCATCAGGCATTTCTCTTCATTGTTACTTGAGTGATGCTCAATGTTATATATACAGTATAGGCTATGTACTGTACCGTACAGTACAGTACATAGCCTATGTTAAAACAATAAATTTCTTTCACATTGATTTTGTCATATAGTTTTTAAATAATAAATCTTAATGATATATTTTATTTAATAACTTTCCATTGATTTTGTGGTATATATAAACAAATACGAGTAAGAATTTAATTGAAATGTTATCAAAGAAAGAAGATACATGTGTTCAGCCAATCGATCATCGTTAAAGAATAGAGAACTAACATGGATCCTAATTACCCATAGAAATATCACGAGGATTAGGAAATAAATGGATCCGAATCCTTTAATGAAAAGAAGAGTATCTTATCTGTAGAACCTCTACTTTGCACACAAGATGTGTGGGGCCTACCTGCAAAATGTACAGTACTAACTCTAACTATTTTTTATGAATATCCATTTTATATAATATCACAGTTTAATAAACTTCAGGCTTCTCACCATGTTTGGAAAAAATTGTTTGAGTAAAATTAACAGAAAAGACCACAAACTTCAACAATTTCTATAGACTATTTTTACTTCAGCATTGTAAATCGAATCGTTGATATAAGTGAGTTACAGCGTATGTCGATAAAATGTGTTTGTAAGACGAATATTTCTCAATTCACTCAAAATTTTTCAGATTAATATTAAGAAGATAACTTCTCCCCTTCGTAAGGAAATAAAATATTTTATGTATAATTAATAATTTAACTAACTACATAAAACCCACAGATACTTAGATCAAAATTTAAAAATAGCTGCCTACTTAGGCAGCTATTTTCAATTTATATAAAATAAAATTCTAAAAAAAATAATAATAATAACAGTAATTAATTTAGATATTCAGTTTAAATCTTTGCCCACCAGTACCAAGTGGATAAAACCGCCGAACACGGGTTGGTCCTGGGTTCGCACCTTATCTAACGAGCTGGACTGTGAGACCATGGAGTTTTTCGGGTTTTCTTCACGTGTTTACACCTAAATTGAGGCTAATTTCCTGAAGAAAAGCCTCCCGTGAGACACTCCATTGGCAGATCGGCTATGTGTTGCATTGTCTTCTTTCACAAATCAATCCAATCAATTTAAGTCTTTTAATTTAGATATCAATAAGTAAAAGAATATAATTAGTATAAATATTGGAAAAAATTCAAATAAATAGTAAATTTTTCGCTTAATAACTCTTTATAATTATTATTTCTAAAATTATTTAATTTTTTATGAAAATCTACATAATAATTTAAAAATTAAAGTCCTTAATAATTCATAATCGGTGGTCGGTGGTTTATCCACTCGACCAATAGTGAGTTATTAAGAATTACAAGGTTAAAAAAAATGTTTTACAAAATTAAATTATTTAATTAGCACAACATTGAAAAATTACAAAACCAATTAAAATATTTTTTAATAAATAAATTTCTACGTATATCATCAAGCCCAAATAGAGAAAGCATCATTAGAACCATTTAGCCTGCTCCTCAGACATAGAAAAGGCCTAAAATTTAATATTTTTAAGCAAAAATCATGATATAAAAGTTGTATAAATTAAAATTTCGTTACATAAATTGTAAAAAATTCAGTTTTATTTGTAAATTTTTATAGCTTTAGGGGAAGGTGGACGTATTTTTGAGCGCCCCAGGGCTTCCATCAACTCTCTAAAGTCCTTCATAATGCCAAATTTCATTAAATTTCTTTCATATAACGGAAATTAAAGTGTAATTTTTTTCCTTTTTATTTTAAATATAGTTTCAGTTTTAAGAATCTTACCGAATAATATTAAAATATTCTTATATTAAAAGATAGTAAAATCAAAGTTTTCTGTTATTATTGGAAAGAGAAACGAAACAGTATTTATTTATATTGAAAATTTCGTCTAAGAATGGTCATTATTTGAAGAGATCGATATCTGTTTTGCTTATTAAAATAAAACTACCTTCATTGGAAGCTGCATCAGGTTCGTTATATCGAGAGAAAAAAAAACAATAATAATATATTAAAGTATGGTTATTTTAAAGTTTTCATTATATTGGAATTTAAATAGGTTCGGTTTATACGCTGTATTGATTTACGATGCTCTGTAATTATAGAAGAAAAATAAAATTCAACGTTGCAAAATATTCAATAATACGTGAAAAATAAAGATATTACTTTACAAAATTTTATCAAAAAAATTTTTTACTTCATTTCTTTAACTGTTTTCTATTATTTTAAATGTAAAATATGTATATAAAATTTAAGAAGATTTTTTTAATTAAATGAAAACAAAAATTACATTTAAAAAATTTAAAAGTTTTATTCTTTACTTAACAAATTATAAATGTGTTAAAAAAAATAATTATACTATCAAACTTCGATTTAACGCCACCGTTTGTTCGCCTGCGAAATTGGTGTTAAATCGAGTATATTGCTAAACTGAAGTGCCAGAAACAATAAGAATTATATGTATAGTGTGAAAATTTATACATAAGTTCGAAGTTTAGAAGTTTTAAAAGTCACGTGTTTTAGTGATAACGATGTCGTTTGCAATGCAAAATCGTATATTTAGTAATTCACAGATATCTACTGAAGGATTCTCTATTGAATATTTATGGGCAAGATCCGTTGAAGAGAATTCATTGGGGCTTTACGAAAGTGGCGCAGTTTAGGAGGACGTTGCATCGAGGTTTAACTATATAATGTTATATATACTATCTGCTGTACTGTACAGATGCCATTTACTACTAGCCTTATATATACAGTACCACATTTGTGTCATTTCTATAGTAATATATTACCAGGGCGGGATTTAGACTTGTAACTCTAAGGTCTGAGCTTTAACATATAATAGATCCTTTGCTTCCACCAAATAACAATACGTGTATTGTACAAATTTGAGGTCCTAAGCTGCAGCTTGTTTAGCTTATTTGCGAATCCGGCACTGTTTATTACTAGCGAATACGATTAATTTTATAATACATTGTAGAATCTTAATGACTTTTTTGGTCATGGTGTTTCACAAAAAGACGGGATCCTTTGTCGACAATACGCATTCGATCCGTTGATTGGTCAAAAGTTCAATATACGTAATTATCGAGAAGCGTAATTGAATTTCTCTTATATCAAATGATCTTAATTAATATAATATAAATTAATTGAGATCATTTGATATGACAGAAATTAATATAACAATTAGCAAAATTAATATAAATTATTTATGGATAATTTTATATCTATATATATATTATTATAAAAAATTCTTCATAAATAATTTATATTAATTTCTCTGATTGGTTAGAAAAAAACTAAATGTAAAATGATTTGATAAAAGAGAAAGTTAATTAATCGTAATCTTATTTGCTTCTAGATAATTACGTAAGTCCTACTTTTGACCAATCAACGGGTCGAATGCGTATTGTTGACAAGGGATCCTGTCTTTCTATAAAATTCGCATAATGTAATATAAATTAATCTTATAGTAATCAAAAAATATTATGAAATATATACTTTATCTATCTTAGNGGGTCGAATGCGTATTGTTGACAAGGGATCCTGTCTTTCTATAAAATTCGCATAATGTAATATAAATTAATCTTATAGTAATCAAAAAATATTATGAAATATATACTTTATCTATCTTAGTTCTTCCCAAATGCTACCACACTATGATTTAAAAAATTTAAAAAAATATAAGGTAAAGGCACCGGTTGTGGATGAGGGACCAATTGCAGATCAGAATAATTTATGCCATAATTTTTTTCAGTTAGCAACATATCGAACAGGCACAAGTAATTTTGAACCCTTTAGAGCTCTTGTTCACAATGTAGTTGGATTGCAGTTGAAAGTGAATACGTGACGTGGAGTTGATTTTGATTTAGCCAAAATTC
Organism: Centruroides sculpturatus; assembly: GCF_000671375.1. Classification (NCBI taxonomy): domain Eukaryota; kingdom Metazoa; phylum Arthropoda; class Arachnida; order Scorpiones; family Buthidae; genus Centruroides; species Centruroides sculpturatus. The sequence goes on from NW_019384307.1 coordinate 428,349, forward strand.
GAAAAGAAAATGAAGGAGAGTTCATTTCGAAATTGTTTTAAAATTATACTAATAAGTATAATACTTAGAATTTATGTATGTATAATAGTGTAAGGTCCCTTTGAGTAAGTGTGTGGAACGATTTTTCTCATTCATGTTTGCTCCTTGTGATACGGAGGCGACAAGAATGCTTAGTTTTAAGGATTAAACAGGCAAGAAATTTTAAAGAAATTTTCTCTTTTCTCAGATGGTAAAGAGTTAGTTACACCAAGTAAGTTCTTGAAATGGCTGTAAATGCAGTTATGAATGGTGGTCACAGTATTGGGGAAGCTAAATGAACATATGGTGTACTCTTCAATACAATACAATACGAGAGAGAGTTAGTGGTTTTGTAGACATAAATCGCATTATATTTAATTAAGCACAAATATTTACCCTGTTCTTAGGCCATGTACTGTACAGTACTGTACAGTACACTTGAGTACGAGCCAAATTCTTAAATTGTACGAAGAGATCCACAATTAGTTCCTGGGTTTCAATTGTGGATAAAATGCCATAGTCCATATAAACAATGTAAAAGTGAATGAAACAATTTTTTATTAATGACAATTATAAGAGTCTGATAAAAAAAAATAAATGCAAAAATAGTTATTATTTTGCTAATATGCATGCTGATATAAAGATTTATGCTTAGGCCGATCCGAAACTGGTGCCTTTATCTTACCTAAATAAAATTATGTTTAAATTTATTTAAAAATATTCTAAAACATATTTCTGAGTAAAGCAAAGTCATTTTTTATTGGTTATAATTATTATTTTTAATACTTTTATATAGGCATAATACAAGTATACTTTAAACATTACATTTATATCTTTATATATTATACTAAGGAATAATTTTGAATATTTAAACGCAATATAATATAACTGAAAACATTAAAAATATTTTTATTAAATTAATTTTTCACAAATTAATATTAATTATGCATAAACGTAAATATATAATTACTTAAAAATATATCTAACTTGTAAGTTGTGTATAGGCCTATATAAATTATTCAAACTTTGAAAAAAGTGATTACTAAGCAAAATAGTCAAAAATATTCTTACTATAAAAAATACATTTCAGTTATTTTTGAATCAATACAATTTTCTTCAAGCGATTTATTACTAATTGTAATATAGTAGCTGTGATTTTGTTTCAAAATGTCTGAAGAATATTATATATAAAAAATTAAAATCTGCACTCTTTTTGATGAAAAACTTGTCTAAAACACGTGACATAATACAGCCAAACCTCTGTACAACGGTCATTGACGGAAACGTGAAAAATGGCCGTTGTTGGGAGGTTATTTTTTACGTTCTCGAGAGAGGGAGGAATGCATTTTTGCTCAACGTTCCCGAAAAACTGGTCTCCTTTATTGAAAATTCGATTGTATTAATACTAAGATAATATATGAATATTTTATAATTGTCAAATTACTTGACTGCACGTGAAGAACACATTACAGAATAGATGAAATACGCAAGAAACATGTTTGTAAATTATATGGAAATATATATATAAAGACAATATAAGCTATAATTTTTATACATTCAAAAAGTATTTAAATATTTAAATTAAGGTTATTGCTGAATTTCACTTCGATAGAATTGAATTAAAATGATTCGTATTAAAAAAAATCATAATGTAAAAGGATTGTTGACTCCATTTAATAATGTTAAAACCTTAAGCGGATAGACTCCGCCCAATGGGAGTCGTGAAACATCTCAGCCAATATTAATATTTAAAAAATAAACATAAAATAGTATATTTCCCAGTAGCATTGACTCTAGCGAATATAAAAAAATTAGAAAAAAAGATAAGCTTTATTTCAATTATAATTATTTTTTTCCCTTCTTCTTTAACACAATTAAAATATGAACGATATAAAAATTTATCAAGCTCAATTCAATTAGAATAAAGTGTAAAGTCTGGAGAAAATTTATAATTTTAGAAAAAATATGCATTATTTTTTCTTTAATTTAAGAATTAAAAATATTAAACCACCAAAAAAATCTACTCAAATATATGTTACAAGTTTATATACGTTACACTTCAAAATTCTGTATAAATTCCTCAAAATTTATAGATGTTTAAAGATTTTTAAAATTAAAATTAAAAAAAATCTATTTAAATATATACATATATATTAATATAAGGTTATAAACCGAAAGAATTTACACGTCATCTTCAAAGTTTCCATCTATAAATTCTTCAATATTTATTGAACTGTGAATAGCAAGTTCCAAATCCATTTTTCACTAGATCTTTGATGGACTCCCTGTTGCGGTTTTCCAACTGTTCTCTTTATCCAAATCGTTGCCCCTTTTATTCTTCTTCTTTTTTTTTAATACTAAAAATGGCTCAATAGACAGATTCCGTGTGGTAAACACGAAAACGAAAGAAAAAAAATCTGTTCAGAAATTCGTATTATATCAAATATTATAACAAAACCAGAACCACTAGCATTATCAAATATTGTTATTTTTCCTGGTTACTACTTCAAAACTATTTTTTCTCATTTTTTTTTATTTGGAAAGGATCCAATTTTGAGTGATATTTGGTAGGCCAGATACAATCGAAATTGAGTTCTATATACTCTAACTGATTCAAACTTTTTTATATTTAGGCTATTTTCTGAGCGTTATTACTTTTGAATAATAACTATCATTAAAACTCCAAAGGAAGAAAAAATAATTATTATTTTGTAAGAAGAATCACACACTAAAAACTGATCTTTAATATCGCAGAAATAATTCTAAAGGCGAACATTAAATAAAAATGACTTTTTAATAATGACAAATCATAAAAATCATTAGCTTTCATAATAATTTTTCAAATTAAGATTGACAAATATTTTCTTTCCACTTTCTATTTCTTTTTTTAAGTACTTAAATTTCGATTTTTCTTACGTTCTTTATATAAATTCTTCCAGCTATTTACTGCTATTATAACTTAAGGTGAATTCGTTTTCTCAGAATGAGGTATTCTTTTACGTCAGTTTGACGTCATTCATATATGATTTTCTAATGGAAAAGTGTAAAATGGCGTTAAATTGATGTAATAGTATACCGTATATTAATGTGGCATACGAAAGCACCTTTAATTCTTAAATTTACAGTACAATTTTTTACAGTACAATCAAATCTACTAAAAAAAATATAAAAGCAATCACTTTTATAAGCGAATAAACGTACAAACAATTGATATCTATGATCGAATGAATGATTTCAGTAAATTTCACAACATTCTACGTATTAACAGATCAATATATACCTTTACATCATCCTATCCTATAGGCCTATATTTTTTCATAAAGGAGAAGTGTAAAATGACGCCAAATTTACTAAAAATAAAGTGTTAAGGAGACGTCAAATAGACGTAATAATTTATACTAATATGACAAAATGAATGCATTTTATTTCATAAATTTACAACACAATTTCTTAACGTTAAAACGTCGTAAAAGCGTACAAAAATAATCATTTTTGTAAGCGAATAAACTTATAAAAATTTATATTTACGATCGAATGAATGAATTTCAGCCAAATTTTTTTTTTTTTTTTTTTTTTTTTTTAGTATATTCTACGGATTAACAAATAGATTATAGTCGAAGTGGATTTACTTGTATGATTCGCAATAAATCTACTCCCGCATCCAAAAACTAATTGAACAGTTTTGGTATTTACCCAAGGGTATATATGAGTAGCTAGTAAAACACATCACTAACTTCTTCTTAGTATCTATCTTAAATCTTTAGAAAATATTCGCTTCGAGTACTTCGGTCGTTCACCCATATATAATAGACAAGGCTTTTGGATTTATCATTCTCTGTTAAGTAATAAGCCTGTTTTAGATTATATATATATATATATATATATATACGGTTTGCCAAAAAAAGGAAGGGGAGGAAAAAAAATTGGCTTCTGGGATTGCTTGGATTTATATAGCCTACTGTAGAAAGAAATCTTTTAAGTTATGAGCTCTGATAAGCGAGTTGATTTCCTTATATTTAAGAGAAAAATATTTATCATCTTTCAGAAATTGGTTTTTTCACTGGTTCGGTTTTCTATTACTCTTTTCTCTTTATACTTTTCTTTAAAAGGGTAAGTTCTCTCTCTCTCTTTTTTGTTTAAAAATTTTTTAATTTTCATATATGAATTATTATTTTTTGGTTGAAGAGTTCTTTATTATTTTTTAATCTTAAAAATACTTCTAGATTATTTAAGGTCTATTTGAATGATTTATTCGATTATTTCGAAAGGATGACGAGTGAAAAATGTTTTAAATAATTGATTTAAACGTATATTGGATATTAATATAAAGACGCCATAATAAAAAAAATTCAAAATTAACTAATAAACTTAACAGATTTATGAATTGAACGTTGATTGGTTAATTATAAGTAATTAACATATGACGTTTTTTTTAAAATTTATTATCTCATTATTATTATGCTTTATAATTTAGCTTTAAAATAATAATAATTATTATATGTTTTAAATATTAAAAATTTTAAAAATTCATTTAAATCCCTTTGATTAAATTTAGATTTTTTTTTTTTAATTTGTGATATAACTTATTAAGCGTGTTTAAATAAGCCAATAAATCAATTACACGTATCTTTCTATTATTGGTTAATTATTTCATTCTGTGTCGATTGATTATTTCAAATCTGAATTAGTAATTAAAATTTACACAAAAATAAAATAATTTTTATATTTTAGTAAATAAAATAAAAATTCTTAATAATTTAAACCTGTCACGAAATCTAAATTACATTTTATTCTTTGTTATTTTTTTTTATTTTTTTTTGTATTAAAATCTCGAAACTTAATGGATTTTAAGCTAGGATACTGTTTCTTTTGTTTGCATTCAGTCTATTAGAAAAAATCTTTGTTTGAATATATGAGATAAATATTTACATACAGTATGGACTAATAGAGGTGACATCTATGGGTAGTAAATGTGTATATTTAATATGTGTACGAGCAGATGTCGAATTCCACGCAAATCTTATGATATGAGAAAAGAAGCTTTTGAATATTTGCTGACGTCTTCAAAGTTTGGAATGTTCGCTTATCATGGAGAAGACGTTATTTACATAATGTTTAAAGGAATGGAAACCCGTATGGTTTTGTATGGAATATTTAACTTACGTGTACGATTTTTTTCCTTAAATATTTTTAATTAAATTTTTCTGATTTTTAAATAAATTATACATATTTTTTTTCAAGTAAATACTTTTATCTTTTATTGCTTTAAAATCATTAAAAGTAGTATTTAAATGAAAATGTTTTTGTTTTTTTAATAAAAAATGAACTGATTTTTAAGCTAATTTACTTTAGAAAACTTTAATTTTCTTTAATGCATTTATTGAAATAAATTGATTTAGAAAATATTTTAAAAATTTTAAAGTAATCTAGTTTACTCTATAAGTTACTTCCAAATTTTATTAAAAATTTTAATTTTTTTATCTTTAAAAAATCCGAGTAATAAGTGGAAGAATATTAAAAATTTTAAGAACATTAAATTAACTGTATAAAGATGATTTTATAGAAAATATTTTATAGAAAATTTTACAAATTTTCTATAAAATATGTAATTACATAGGCCTACAACTTCTTTTAAATTATAAAAAAAATTACTTTGAAAGGCCATTAAACTTTGTTAGATTTCTTTTTTTCCATTCTTATCGATCGAGCTTTAATACTTTTAATCTGTACTAAATTATATTTTGAGCCTGGATTATCAAAAATGTCATATTAAAGTAAATCGATAATAAAAATCTTTCTTAAAAATTAGTTTTCTACTAAACAAATTCCTTATTTAAACTTCATTTAAAATGTGTTCTTCTTCTAAGATATTGTTATTATTATTATTTTTTACATTAAAATGTACAGTACATTATTTGAAGAGAATCGAACAAAGTAAATTTATATTAGTAAGAAACATTCGTTTATTACATTATTCTCTTCCAAGAGGGATTTGCTGTGGCCATTGTCTGCTCCTATTTACACGATACTCCTTCCAATCCCTGACCCGTATGTTTGCACTGACCACACAAGAAGTACAAATAAAGGGAATTGTAGTAGACTACACAATACTACACAACTCAAACATCTTTCCATAGTCCACAATTGAGGTTATTGCTTTTGGTCTATTACCCAGATTGCTTATCATCCCACCACCTTGTAAGAAATTTGCACCTATTCATTAACCGGAAGGAAGATCTAGATAATCGTTCTCACTATAATATTCCTTTCAAAGATCGAAAGGAAGGGAGGGAAAAAGCTAAAAAAAAAAGAAAAAAAAGGAAAAACCTTCGCCATAAATCGACTAATATAAAAAATGGCAAAAAATTTCAACTGACTTCTCTTCTATACGTGACATGGTTGCTTTAATACTGTAAGACTGTATATCCGTAACTTTGTGCCTCCCGCGCGAGACATAAAACCATCCGGATGTTTTGGTAGCTCATTGAGAATTCCAAAAAGTTTCTGCTAAGAACTAACCTTCTTCTGTGCAGCTATAAACTTTTTCCAGTTTTTGTTGGGTTAGACGTACAAAGATTGGGAAAGATACTGTTGGAAATGAAACCAATCTTTCTTTTCTCCCTTATGTTGTACACTTCAAATTTTTATTATTCGGTAGATTTAAAATATTTATATATTTAACATACTACGAGTTACTTTTTATCAAATATACAACCGAGTAAAATTATTTATATAAAAAGATAGTAAGAAAAATCTGAAATATGGAAGATGTTTTCCTACTCAAGCACGTTTCCTCGCTATAACTTTTTTAATAATTTGCTGTCATTCTGAAAAGAATATATTTCTTCTTCTCCTATTTTTCCATTATGAAGCTGACTATTTAAATTGCATATAAAAACGTAGCAGAGTTGAAATTAAAAAAAGTAATAATAATAATAACCAACAAAAATATGTTGTTGAAATGTTTTTGAGTAATTTAATTNATGCATAAACGTAAATATATAATTACTTAAAAATATATCTAACTTGTAAGTTGTGTATAGGCCTATATAAATTATTCAAACTTTGAAAAAAGTGATTACTAAGCAAAATAGTCAAAAATATTCTTACTATAAAAAATACATTTCAGTTATTTTTGAATCAATACAATTTTCTTCAAGCGATTTATTACTAATTGTAATATAGTAGCTGTGATTTTGTTTCAAAATGTCTGAAGAATATTATATATAAAAAATTAAAATCTGCACTCTTTTTGATGAAAAACTTGTCTAAAACACGTGACATAATACAGCCAAACCTCTGTACAACGGTCATTGACGGAAACGTGAAAAATGGCCGTTGTTGGGAGGTTATTTTTTACGTTCTCGAGAGAGGGAGGAATGCATTTTTGCTCAACGTTCCCGAAAAACTGGTCTCCTTTATTGAAAATTCGATTGTATTAATACTAAGATAATATATGAATATTTTATAATTGTCAAATTACTTGACTGCACGTGAAGAACACATTACAGAATAGATGAAATACGCAAGAAACATGTTTGTAAATTATATGGAAATATATATATAAAGACAATATAAGCTATAATTTTTATACATTCAAAAAGTATTTAAATATTTAAATTAAGGTTATTGCTGAATTTCACTTCGATAGAATTGAATTAAAATGATTCGTATTAAAAAAAATCATAATGTAAAAGGATTGTTGACTCCATTTAATAATGTTAAAACCTTAAGCGGATAGACTCCGCCCAATGGGAGTCGTGAAACATCTCAGCCAATATTAATATTTAAAAAATAAACATAAAATAGTATATTTCCCAGTAGCATTGACTCTAGCGAATATAAAAAAATTAGAAAAAAAGATAAGCTTTATTTCAATTATAATTATTTTTTTCCCTTCTTCTTTAACACAATTAAAATATGAACGATATAAAAATTTATCAAGCTCAATTCAATTAGAATAAAGTGTAAAGTCTGGAGAAAATTTATAATTTTAGAAAAAATATGCATTATTTTTTCTTTAATTTAAGAATTAAAAATATTAAACCACCAAAAAAATCTACTCAAATATATGTTACAAGTTTATATACGTTACACTTCAAAATTCTGTATAAATTCCTCAAAATTTATAGATGTTTAAAGATTTTTAAAATTAAAATTAAAAAAAATCTATTTAAATATATACATATATATTAATATAAGGTTATAAACCGAAAGAATTTACACGTCATCTTCAAAGTTTCCATCTATAAATTCTTCAATATTTATTGAACTGTGAATAGCAAGTTCCAAATCCATTTTTCACTAGATCTTTGATGGACTCCCTGTTGCGGTTTTCCAACTGTTCTCTTTATCCAAATCGTTGCCCCTTTTATTCTTCTTCTTTTTTTTTAATACTAAAAATGGCTCAATAGACAGATTCCGTGTGGTAAACACGAAAACGAAAGAAAAAAAATCTGTTCAGAAATTCGTATTATATCAAATATTATAACAAAACCAGAACCACTAGCATTATCAAATATTGTTATTTTTCCTGGTTACTACTTCAAAACTATTTTTTCTCATTTTTTTTTATTTGGAAAGGATCCAATTTTGAGTGATATTTGGTAGGCCAGATACAATCGAAATTGAGTTCTATATACTCTAACTGATTCAAACTTTTTTATATTTAGGCTATTTTCTGAGCGTTATTACTTTTGAATAATAACTATCATTAAAACTCCAAAGGAAGAAAAAATAATTATTATTTTGTAAGAAGAATCACACACTAAAAACTGATCTTTAATATCGCAGAAATAATTCTAAAGGCGAACATTAAATAAAAATGACTTTTTAATAATGACAAATCATAAAAATCATTAGCTTTCATAATAATTTTTCAAATTAAGATTGACAAATATTTTCTTTCCACTTTCTATTTCTTTTTTTTAAGTACTTAAATTTCGATTTTTCTTACGTTCTTTATATAAATTCTTCCAGCTATTTACTGCTATTATAACTTAAGGTGAATTCGTTTTCTCAGAATGAGGTATTCTTTTACGTCAGTTTGACGTCATTCATATATGATTTTCTAATGGAAAAGTGTAAAATGGCGTTAAATTGATGTAATAGTATACCGTATATTAATGTGGCATACGAAAGCACCTTTAATTCTTAAATTTACAGTACAATTTTTTACAGTACAATCAAATCTACTAAAAAAATATAAAAGCAATCACTTTTATAAGCGAATAAACGTACAAACAATTGATATCTATGATCGAATGAATGATTTCAGTAAATTTCACAACATTCTACGTATTAACAGATCAATATATACCTTTACATCATCCTATCCTATAGGCCTATATTTTTTCATAAAGGAGAAGTGTAAAATGACGCCAAATTTACTAAAAATAAAGTGTTAAGGAGACGTCAAATAGACGTAATAATTTATACTAATATGACAAAATGAATGCATTTTATTTCATAAATTTACAACACAATTTCTTAACGTTAAAACGTCGTAAAAGCGTACAAAAATAATCATTTTTGTAAGCGAATAAACTTATAAAAATTTATATTTACGATCGAATGAATGAATTTCAGCCAAATTTTTTTTTTTTTTTTTAGTATATTCTACGGATTAACAAATAGATTATAGTCGAAGTGGATTTACTTGTATGATTCGCAATAAATCTACTCCCGCATCCAAAAACTAATTGAACAGTTTTGGTATTTACCCAAGGGTATATATGAGTAGCTAGTAAAACACATCACTAACTTCTTCTTAGTATCTATCTTAAATCTTTAGAAAATATTCGCTTCGAGTACTTCGGTCGTTCACCCATATATAATAGACAAGGCTTTTGGATTTATCATTCTCTGTTAAGTAATAAGCCTGTTTTAGATTATATATATATATATATATATATACGGTTTGCCAAAAAAAGGAAGGGGAGGAAAAAAAATTGGCTTCTGGGATTGCTTGGATTTATATAGCCTACTGTAGAAAGAAATCTTTTAAGTTATGAGCTCTGATAAGCGAGTTGATTTCCTTATATTTAAGAGAAAAATATTTATCATCTTTCAGAAATTGGTTTTATTCACTGGTTCGGTTTTCTATTACTCTTTTCTCTTTATACTTTTCTTTAAAAGGGTAAGTTCTCTCTCTCTCTTTTTTGTTTAAAAATTTTTTAATTTTCATATATGAATTATTATTTTTTGGTTGAAGAGTTCTTTATTATTTTTTAATCNTAAATATTTCACAACTAACCATCTACTTAATAATCTTATATTAATTAAGATTATAAATCAAGTAAAAGTTTACTTTACGAATTTGTTAAATGATTTATTTTCCGCAAGGCCGATGAATTTTCGTTAATGAAAGGAATTAACTATATAACCCGTTAACTTTTATGTCCTGGTTGTAGAGGTTGTTAAGAAACTTAGTTAACTTTGAGAACATCAAATAAATATTTCATGGTTAGTTGATGAAATGACAATGGATTTATCTTTTCGGTAATGTTTTCTTTTCCCATGACAGATAATAGTTGCATCAAGTGGAAGGATCTACCCCCACTCTGATTGGTTTCTGGATAAAGTCAATCACTTTATTGTAAGTTATCTATCCAAAACAATATTTTTTTTTAAATAGACCTACTTTAAAAAAAATAATAATCTAGATAATCGTTCTCACTATAATATTCCTTTCAAAGATCGAAAGGAAGGGAGGGAAAAAGCTAAAAAAAAAAGAAAAAAAAGGAAAAACCTTCGCCATAAATCGACTAATATAAAAAATGGCAAAAAATTTCAACTGACTTCTCTTCTATACGTGACATGGTTGCTTTAATACTGTAAGACTGTATATCCGTAACTTTGTGCCTCCCGCGCGAGACATAAAACCATCCGGATGTTTTGGTAGCTCATTGAGAATTCCAAAAAGTTTCTGCTAAGAACTAACCTTCTTCTGTGCAGCTATAAACTTTTTCCAGTTTTTGTTGGGTTAGACGTACAAAGATTGGGAAAGATACTGTTGGAAATGAAACCAATCTTTCTTTTCTCCCTTATGTTGTACACTTCAAATTTTTATTATTCGGTAGATTTAAAATATTTATATATTTAACATACTACGAGTTACTTTTTATCAAATATACAACCGAGTAAAATTATTTATATAAAAAGATAGTAAGAAAAATCTGAAATATGGAAGATGTTTTCCTACTCAAGCACGTTTCCTCGCTATAACTTTTTTAATAATTTGCTGTCATTCTGAAAAGAATATATTTCTTCTTCTCCTATTTTTCCATTATGAAGCTGACTATTTAAATTGCATATAAAAACGTAGCAGAGTTGAAATTAAAAAAAGTAATAATAATAATAACCAACAAAAATATGTTGTTGAAATGTTTTTGAGTAATTTAATTTAAGGAAAAGTCCTCTAATCAAAACAAAATTTTATCGTGAATGTTTTATTATATGAATTTTTAAAGTTAAATTCTTAGTAAATTTGATTAATTTTTTAAACTGTATATTTTTTATTTATAAATATAAACATTTAAAAAGTTATAATTGAGTTCATAGAACAAATTCTATATATATAACTTATTTAAATCCTTGTAGGCTTTATCATTATTGNTCGAAAATTAACCGTTATAGCGCCATCTGATGTAATAATATCAAACTGTTAATAATAAATAAATAAATTTGATTATAATTCTCCTAAAATTTAATTATGGTTTTTTTTTTTAAATCCGTGTTGTGCTTATTAGTTTTAAGTATATTTTTAATTTATAATATTAAAATAAGCTACAGTCGTACTGTAGAAACGAATGCCAAAAGTTCGTTCGTATTGGTTGATTCGAATTTAAATTCTACCAATTGCATACACGTAATCGATTTTGTTATTAGGAAGGTTTTTTTTTCTGGTTTTTCTTTTTCTTCTTCAAACTATAAAATTTCACTTTTTAAACATTTTTCTTATGTTTACTCCTGTTTAAAAAACATAACTCAATTTTCTAAATCAGCGAAAATCCATTTAATATCGGAAAAAACGGGTACATTTTTAGCGATAAATTGTCAAATCACGTGAATGGCACACGATTAAAATTTTAAAGATATAAATATAATTTTAAAATAGGAAATAAATTGACGTAATTTCGTGTAAAAAAAACGGCGCTAAATCTTATCTATCCCTCCTGATTCACACACACACACACACACACACACACAAATCCTTTTAACTCTAGGAACATTACTTATTAAAAATTTCACTTTAAAGAAATAAAATTTGATTCAACAAGATTCGAACTGTTTTGATAGCAAAAGTAGGTAGAAGCCATTTAATAAATAAATCAAGGGAGAAGAGAAAATAAGAAGAAAAAGAAAAATACTTCTAACTGCATTTAAATCACAAGAGCAATAAACATAAAATAAATAATTAAATCACTTCATGAAATTTTAATAAAGTGTTAAACATCAAACATTTCTTCAAAGGAAACTAACACGAGATAAAATCTTTATACAATGATTGAATTATCTAGATCAAAGGAAGGAACAAACTTACTTTATAAATGTTAGTAATCTATAATACCAACTTCAATTCCAATCAAACTATCGTCGATTTATTGTGATTAAAGTAAAGGAAAAGCTTTTAATGGCGGCATATAAGACTAAAAGAAACTCACTCCAGAAAATTGAAGTCTAAGATTCCTCCTCTTCTTCTTCAACTTCTTCAATCATCTAGATTCTAATGAACGGGTTTCAATCTAATACTTTTCCTATATTATTGAATTTTCTAGAGAAAGAATAGTATAGTAATAAAGAGATTTGATTGAATTGAATCGTTAAACCCCAGGCGATTTTAAATACAATCAACTGTACTTCTCTATTAGAATGGAAATATTGAAGATAATGAGCTAAAGCTTTAAAAGAGGACGAAGAAAACTATTAAGAAACGTTTCATCTTAAATTTTATTATTATTTTGTGATAATTAATGAATGAAAGTTTTTGTTTCGGGTATTTTTTAATATATTATTTAAGTTATTTATATTCTACTTTCTCATTAATTTTCTAAAATAATAACGCGCTCTTACGCTTTATATATATGTATATATAGACTTAAACACTGGCTGGAAAAAAATCTTTTCTCGTGTTAATTAAAATTTTAAAACAAAAATAATCATTTATCAACGTTTAATAGCATTTGCTGTTTTTGATAAATTGTTTTTTTTAGCGAAATGTTCGCTGAACTTTAGAGACATCATTAATATAAATATAATTTTAAAATAGGAAATAAATTGACGTAATTTCGTGTAAAAAAAACGGCGCTAAATCTTATCTATCCCTCCTGATTCACACACACACACACACACACACACACAAATCCTTTTAACTCTAGGAACATTACTTATTAAAAATTTCACTTTAAAGAAATAAAATTTGATTCAACAAGATTCGAACTGTTTTGATAGCAAAAGTAGGTAGAAGCCATTTAATAAATAAATCAAGGGGGAAGAGAAAATAAGAAGAAAAAGAAAAATACTTCTAACTGCATTTAAATCACAAGAGCAATAAACATAAAATAAATAATTAAATCACTTCATGAAATTTTAATAAAGTGTTAAACATCAAACATTTCTTCAAAGGAAACTAACACGAGATAAAATCTTTATACAATGATTGAATTATCTAGATCAAAGGAAGGAACAAACTTACTTTATAAATGTTAGTAATCTATAATACCAACTTCAATTCCAATCAAACTATCGTCGATTTATTGTGATTAAAGTAAAGGAAAAGCTTTTAATGGCGGCATATAAGACTAAAAGAAACTCACTCCAGAAAATTGAAGTCTAAGATTCCTCCTCTTCTTCTTCAACTTCTTCAATCATCTAGATTCTAATGAACGGGTTTCAATCTAATACTTTTCCTATATTATTGAATTTTCTAGAGAAAGAATAGTATAGTAATAAAGAGATTTGATTGAATTGAATCGTTAAACCCCAGGCGATTTTAAATACAATCAACTGTACTTCTCTATTAGAATGGAAATATTGAAGATAATGAGCTAAAGCTTTAAAAGAGGACGAAGAAAACTATTAAGAAACGTTTCATCTTAAATTTTATTATTATTTTGTGATAATTAATGAATGAAAGTTTTTGTTTCGGGTATTTTTTAATATATTATTTAAGTTATTTATATTCTACTTTCTCATTAATTTTCTAAAATAATAACGCGCTCTTACGCTTTATATATATGTATATATAGACTTAAACACTGGCTGGAAAAAAATCTTTTCTCGTGTTAATTAAAATTTTAAAACAAAAATAATCATTTATCAACGTTTAATAGCATTTGCTGTTTTTGATAAATTGTTTTTTTCCCTTCCTCTGTCTATTGATTTTTTTTAATTTTAAATAATAGAAGTAGGGTTTAATTAACTGCAATTGTTTAGCCTATATTTAATTTAAATAATTGTATTAAGATTTTTAAAAAATTATAAACTTTAAGATACATTTTTTTAATTGAAATAAATTTTCAATTTAAAATGATCGTAGAAACGTATTTAATTTTTATGTAAATTTGATTTTATTTTGTTACATAGTTTTAACATAATTAATGCGTTTATAAAAGGTTATAATCTTATCTTATACAATATAAAATTCTCATAAAAACAGTACACTATATTAATTTAGTTTGATTTATTCATTTTTAATAGGTAAATTACAGCTTTCGTTCAGTAAAGGGGAAAAACTTGTTTTATTATAAACCTTAAAATGTAGTAACAATTTACTCTTGAAGGAACAAATCGCCAGATAAATTCATTTGAAAATAAGTGTATGCTTGGCAAGAGAACGAAANTATGATTCGCAATAAATCTACTCCCGCATCCAAAAACTAATTGAACAGTTTTGGTATTTACCCAAGGGTATATATGAGTAGCTAGTAAAACACATCACTAACTTCTTCTTAGTATCTATCTTAAATCTTTAGAAAATATTCGCTTCGAGTACTTCGGTCGTTCACCCATATATAATAGACAAGGCTTTTGGATTTATCATTCTCTGTTAAGTAATAAGCCTGTTTTAGATTATATATATATATATATATATATATACGGTTTGCCAAAAAAAGGAAGGGGAGGAAAAAAAATTGGCTTCTGGGATTGCTTGGATTTATATAGCCTACTGTAGAAAGAAATCTTTTAAGTTATGAGCTCTGATAAGCGAGTTGATTTCCTTATATTTAAGAGAAAAATATTTATCATCTTTCAGAAATTGGTTTTATTCACTGGTTCGGTTTTCTATTACTCTTTTCTCTTTATACTTTTCTTTAAAAGGGTAAGTTCTCTCTCTCTCTTTTTTGTTTAAAAATTTGAAAGAATTATTCATTTCAAATTCACATGGCGTATTTTTATGTAAATTTGATTTTATTTTGTTACATAGTTTTAACATAATTAATGCGTTTATAAAAGGTTATAATCTTATCTTATACAATATAAAATTCTCATAAAAACAGTACACTATATTAATTTAGTTTGATTTATTCATTTTTAATAGGTAAATTACAGCTTTCGTTCAGTAAAGGGGAAAAACTTGTTTTATTATAAACCTTAAAATGTAGTAACAATTTACTCTTGAAGGAACAAATCGCCAGATAAATTCATTTGAAAATAAGTGTATGCTTGGCAAGAGAACGAAAGGAGCTTTGTCCCAGATGATGCGGATGAATAGCATCTCAAGTATTTAAATTTAGTTTGATTTGGACTTTGCCATACTCGACGGACTTCTCCAATGTGTCGTAGTCCGAAAATTTATCTTTATTGCATTTACCAACTCGATGCTGACGTCGGCTTTCGTCACCTGTTCTCTTAAATCTAAAAGATAGCCTTTAGTTCCAACATTGTTTTTGATTGTTTCGAGTTCTCTATTTCTCTGTACTTCGTGTGATCAAATGTCTTACTTCCTCTAGTTTCTCTTGAATTTAAGAGTATATTTCAGTCGAATTCTTATTCGTTCCTAGAAACAAATACCTCCTTTCTTCCTTCTCCTTCTTACTATAGAGAACTGTTCACCTTTAAACTATACATTTAGTAATACTTTTCTTTCTTCTTTCCGTAAATTCTTCCCTATCCTCTCCGTTCCTTAAGAACTCTGTTTACTCTTTAATTATAATTATTAAATCAACAAATGTATTTTAAATCCTGATAATTTTCAAAACATAAACCTAATAATGTCATAAAACTTTTAAAAAATATTTTAAAATACAACGTAAATATAATTAATCTGAGAAATTAATAATCAGAGATTAACATATTAATTCTTCTAACAATAATTTATCTTGTCTTTTATCTTTAAAATAAATATAACTTCTAATAATTATATAGTTTTAAATCAAGAAAATCACGTAAACATTTTTTTGAAGTTCGTTAAAGTTATTATTAAATTATAGAAGTTTGAATTTTTATGTTGATTTTCTAAAAATTTAAATTAATAAATTCATTTATATTTTATACATAAATATATTGTCTAATATCTGAAATATTTATTTATTTAAAACAAGAAAATGTATATTCAAGTAGAAAATCCTGAAGTTCTTTCTTTCAAGAATAAAATTAATATTCTGCAATATGTTTACTAATAAGAATTTTGTTTAAAAATAAGATAAAAATGTGTTTTAAAAAAATATTAGGAAAATTTTTCATAGTTTACAAGATAATTTTATTTATAAAAATATTTTTATACAATTAATTTTATATCTAGAAAAATTTTAAAACAAACAAGAATTCCCGAAAGAATTTTATCTGGAAGGATTTCTAGAGCAAAGATTTATTTTATTTATTTATCTTCAACTTAAACTTAAAATTCTGTAGGAATTTCCGAAAACTTTCAACGTATTCAAGACCATGTCAAACAATAAAAATAAAAAAATAATCGTAATAAAAAACAATTTTCTCTAAATTCTAATTTCGTTTGACAATCAAGAAAATAAAAATTCTATTGACTGACTGTATGAATAATTGAAAAATAATAGACATCAAATAACAATGAACATCTTAAACATTTACATATAAAATTATTCTTAAATTTTCTATACTCGCTACAATACTGATAATTTGCAACAGGTGCGGGTTAATGGACATTTAATTGAATTTACCAAAAGACAGTTGTTTGTAGGTAACATGACGTGAAGATAATTAGGCAGAAACCGAATTTTCAATCGAACATTTCAAACTTGAAGACGAACAATGAATGTCTTTCGTGTGTCTAACTACACCAGATGTTACCTTAATTACGACGGTAGAAACTTTACGTTAAAATATGCCAATACTGTTATGTAAATCACACGTATTGGATGAAGCTTCCTTCACTTTGACAACTAATTGTTAACCCAACTTTTGAATATCGAGACAGTAAATATCGTATGGAAGACGTTGTGCATTTCTTTCTTTCGTTTTCCTAGTTTCCTGTTCCTCTTTTGTATAAACTTCTATGCCAAAAAACCGCGCATTTGTTACCGTCTCTTGCACATTGTAAATTCAATATGTTTCAAATAGCTATACAGTTTCTACTGTTTTTTCTTAAGATAAAATGTAAATGTAAAATATCTTCAAAATACGCAGAAATATAAGAAGGTTTTTTTTATATAAATTTTTAAAGAAAAAGAAATTTTTTGAAGTGGAAAGAAACAAAATAAAATAAAATAAAAAAAATAAGGAAGGCTTAAATTTATTTTTAAAACATTCGTCTAAATTATGTTTTAAACAATGTCATTACCATTTATCCATTTAAAAAATCATTTTTAAAGTATTATCTAAATATAATACCATTAAATGGTTGAATGATATTTAAAGTTTAATTATAATAATTAAAATATAAATGTGTTCTAATCATTTAACAATTGAAGAAATCATTATTTGATAGGATTCGATGACGTAACTTGTAACTCATTAATTATTATATTATTACTAATTATTTTATACTGTAAAATTATAAATAAATATAAAAATAGTTAATTAAAAGAATAAATCGAAATAATTTTTTCGAGACTTTATAAACTTTTCAAAATTTTAATTCATTAGAGACACCTTCGTAATTTTCTGCTTACCAAAAGTTCTCAAAATTAATAACCAGTTAAGCGATATTAATCAAATTTAAAAATTAATTAATTGACAGTTATTGTTATTAAAATGCCTATTTAAGCATAACAATAACAGTCTTCACTAATTAATTTAGTTGAAAAGATAAGAGAAGTAAACAATCTTTTGACAAGTTCTCTATAGTTTATGTATACTACGCGATATTATAAGAATATAAAACGCTTTAAACTTTTAAATTTTAATAGAAAGTAGTAATAAAAAAACAGAGCAATTTGTGTAAAAAAATTATTAATATCTGGTGGAAAGAGACATTTATTTTTTCAAATTTCCTATGCTAGAAAAATCGTAATTTGTAAGTAGTAGTTCGGAAATTCTGTAACTCTTTTATCTCTTGGCAATGTCATAGCTCATTAGTTAGTTCTGTTAAACTCTAATTACGACAACATATTGCTTACAGGATAAAATTTGTTGGAAAAGTCAAGGTGACCGAAATCTAAAGCACATCGTTACGTAAATTGCTTAGTTTCCGATATAAACGTAACATCCCTCTTCCTCTCTATCTGCTCCCTCTATTTTTTTTTTATATATTTTTTTATAAAAAATTCCATGATTCTTATATTGTTGAAACAATGCTGAAATTACAGTAAACGTATTCTAATTACTTTCTCTCCCCTTTCTTTTTATTTAAGGAAATTAAATGACGTATCGAAATTCCGGTACCCAGCTAGTTAAACTAATGATTTACTGGATCATTGGGATAAATCTAAAATTCGAATTCTATAAAGAAATTTTTTTTTCTTAAAAGAATCTCTTCTAGATCAACGTAATTTATTTTAAAAATAAAAGAAGAAAAATTTATCTACATATATATATATATAAGCTTATATATATGAAGGAGAAAGAGAGAGAGAATCTACTTTGTAATTTTTAAATGTAATTTTCTAATTTCGGGAATTACAAGTTTGTTTTAAAAAAGAAGAATCCAGATGAGGTTGACATTAAGCACGAAATTACGCAATGAATCGAAGTAAAAGTGAGATTAAAGTAAAGAAAACGGTATTAAAAGTAAAAATTGTGCGAGTAATCGAGCGAATAGTAAAGATTAAACTGAATAAAATTATTTTATGGATAAAATACGTCTAAAAAAATTATTATTTTTTCAAATAAATTAGGAAAATCAAAAATTGCGTTGCAGTTTTAACTAATTTTCTTAGATTAAATAGCTTTTTAAATTATTTATTAATATATATTTATATATACACATTATGTTATATACACTTCGATACATCAATTTAATAAAAAAAATACTTATTTTTATGTCAATACAGTATAAAATCTATTAACCGGCATTAAGATAATATCCCGCATAATCGAAAATGACGTATTATATAATACTTGCATTTACAGTAGTGTATTTTCATTTATTTGACAACACAAAGTCTAATTAATTAACGTGATTTGAAGAAAAACTCAGAATATAAACTTAAAACTAATTGCTTAAGATTCATTTGTATGTAAATCTACAAATCCTTTGTTTTTTTTTAAAAAAAATCTTGAATAAAGGATCTTAGTTGATCGAAGCCTTGTTAATGGAGTTTCGACTGTATATCAATATAATTTTCTTTATTTGCATTAAGGTTAATTCTTGTAGGAATGAATTTAAAAAATAAAAATAGTTTAATAGTTGTCTAAATTTGGAATAGAACTAAAAAATTTATGATGTTTCTATATTTATAAATAGTATATTTATGTAACAGAAAATTTCCAGCTTTGAGATAAATAATTACAGCAATAAATTTTTATTTAATTATTAAATTTTTGGGGATTTTTCACGAGTAGATAGATTATAGAATACAGTATTGCATCAATACAAAAAATAATAAAAATAAAAATAAAAGAAAAAATAGACAAAGTGCCACTGTCATGGGAGTAAGGTTACATATCTCAATCACTTTTACGATTATAATTTGTGGAATTTTTTATTCGATCCCAGGGGTGAGCAAGTGTCCCGTTTGACCCCTCTACGTACGCCCATGCCAGTACTTATCTATGTACGCCCATGAGGATAAAAAGCAATGTTTTATCTCTCGTAAAATTCATATTTAATAATTATAAAACATTCTTAAAATCTGAAATTCGAAGATACAAATTCATATCAACACAACCAAAAGAAAAAAAAAATGATAGCAAGTTCTTAATATTCGTTTCCAGTTCCGCTTTATAGATCTTTTGTTTCAGAATCTATTCGTTTAAAGCAGATAATAATGTTGAAACTGAGAAATAAATTAGAAAACGAATACAAATACACTCTTAAATTAGAATAATATAATTAAAACTTTATAGATAATTAAACAATTAAATTTAATTTCAAAGTATTCATGCTAAGGGTCTTTCACATATTGAATACAATGATATAATGCATAATAACTGTAAAATTTAAAGCAATTAAAATCGAAAATGAAAATATTAAACATTAAAAATTTTACATTAAATATTTTATATTATTAACTCCTGTTTTTAAATTATAAATGTGTAAGATGCATTAAATTTTAATTGGGGAAACTGCATATAGTAACATGTCTTCAAGTAAACAGCTTGTATCTTTACAGAAAGATTATTAAATTTTTAAAATATTTATTTATTGGATCTAAATATTAAAAATTTCATGAATAAATCGTGTACAGAATCGTGTAGAAAAAAAATTTAGATCTATCTAAAAAATTCGATTTCTAAACATAAAATATAAATACTTGAATCAATTATATAGAATGAAAGCGTGGTTTTATTTATTAATTTTGCATTATTCAAGAAGAATAAAATGTTCAAATAGCCTTTTAATTATTTTATTTTACTCATATTTACTGAAAGATCAATAAAAATACATCTATCATTAAAAACAATATAATTATTTCAAACTGTTTGCATGTAGCTATCATTTTTTGTTTTTGTTTAAATTAGCGACAGGAAACTGATCCATAAAACGTTTCAGTACAAATAAATTTAGCTTATAGCGTATATTTAACGTACTGCACAGTATAGTATAGTACAGTACAGTACATACCATATAAGACAGTGCAAAAATATTTAAAATTTAAATATATTTTTATCACCATTTCTTATAAGCTGCTTTAGAAGTTGTGAGTTTTAGAGCTATGAATAGCTGTATCAAGTCCACAATAAAAAGAAATTTCATGTAAATAGATTTATATACCAAATCCCAATTTATTCTAGTTTGAATAACGTTACATATCTCTTATCTAGATTTGAAAAACGAAAGCAATAATATCAAATAGTAGATAATATTGTCAACAAGAAACTTATAAATAATGCGATCCGGGATAGAATATGAAGACGTAGGGAAAAATGAAAATAAAGAAATGAGAAGAATCACTCTTGTTTGCGATATTTTTTTCTTTGAAAAAAAAAAACCCATGTTATTGCTTTTCTTTACTTATAGTAAAAAGAGGAAATTGTATTTCTCTTGGGTACAAATGATCAGATCCAAATATAGGAAATATGATGAGTGTGCAAAATTGGGATTCGCTGCAACCTCTATAGTTGATTGCAAAAGTTTTTTTTTTCCTTTTTCGATTTACCAAACGTCGGAAATAGATAACAGGAAATAGAAGAAAAAAAATGCTCAATATAGTAGTTGAAACGTTCAACGTTTTCATTTTTACTTGTCTTGCTTTCACGTAAAATCGGTTTGTATCGTTTCAAAATGGAGTTACATTGTCGTTCTTTTTTCGCCTCCTCTTTTAAACCGAAATTCCTCATGGCTGTTGGAGAATGCGGTTTTGTACTTTCGACCAAACTGAAGCTCCATATACACAAGTACCTTAACGCTTTTTCTAAACTTACATTTATAGGTTAAACTATTGAAGAAGAAAAACCTCAAACTCAAAAAATTTTACAATTTAAAAAAAAAAAAATTATATGTTTTTAAATATATAGATTTAAAAATTAATTAATATTAAATCTAACAAAGTTTCATAAAAAATTAATGTGTCTTTTTAAAAAAAATTATTTTCTCAAATATAAATTTTTAAAATTATTCTTTATAATATACTTTTAATTCATAAATATCTGTAAAATAATTATAGAAATTCCTAAATTATCCTGTTTATCCGTGTATCTCCGCGTTTCATTAATTTCACGAAAGTGTAAAGATTTTAATAAGATTAAATAAATTCATCATGGTTATTAATTATAACTTTATACCTAAATCTTAATTTATTTTATAGAATATCCGATGCAGAATTACAATGATAATTGTTATTAATCATTAATTATTAAATTTTAAGATACAATAAGTATTAAGGCTATATTTAACTATAAATCGAAATATTTACGACATTATTATTAAATTTAACAAAAATATTTAGCAATGTTAATGGAAATTTCGCTAAATTTGAATTTTTTTATTATTATATTTTCTATTATTTCGTTTATAAATTTAATTAATTTTTTTTTCTGAAGTTTACCTAATTTGTAAAACTTTTTCTTAAAAAAATACAGAAAATTTCATTTATTAAAAATTAAAATAACCGATATTTTTCTAAAAATTACGAAGAAAATTTTAAAATAAATAAAATAAAAGTTCATCTTTACACTTATTTTAATTGAAATTAAATTAAAATCAAATTTAGGTTTTCTTAAGCGAAATAATATTTTTTTCAACAGGAAGTTTTATTTATTTAAAAAGGGAAAAAATTAAATTTAATAAACAAGAATGAAAATCAAAGGTTGAAGATGATAAAAAATAAAATGCGAACATGAAAAAATTCTTTTCCTTTAGCAAGAATAACTTTAAAGAATCGACATCAGACAATTGGATTGCTTTCATCTGAAAAAAGTATGAATAAAGTTTACACCTTTATTCATTCCTCTTCCATTTTCAAATCTTCCATTTGTTTTAAAACGTCAATCGATTTCTTAAAATAGCTTATATAAGTCAAAGCTGTAAATATTCAAATGTCAAACAATAAGAATTACAAAGTATCAATTCCCTGTTAAAGAATTTAAAGAACATTTTATCGATTACCTTTTAACAATGTGCTTCGGAACGATTTCCACAACTGTCAATCGACTAGCAAAGAGAAAGAGAAAATGCAACTACTTGGATTACTCTTTAAGTATGTCCATGTCTTGAAAAGATTATGGCTGTCATTGAATTTAAAAACCTTCCTGTCAAAAAATATTCCGATATTTTTATCGCCTCATTTTATTTGAATTTTCAATTTTAAATACAATTCTTAAAAACAAGGTTTAAAATCCAACGATTTTTTCCTTTTTTTCCCTTTCAAAAAGACGACGCGTATGCTATTGGCTATTTCAAAAATAAATAAATAAATAAAAGAACACCGAAATGTTTTTAAACTAAGAGAAAATCCACGACGATTGGTCGAGTTCGATAAGAAACAGACTATAAAAATTCAGATTATCAATCATTGATTGGTTAATTAAGATTGATGTCAAACAACTTTTCAATAATTGGATTAAAGAAATTTACGCTATTATTGGTTAAGGAAAAAATAAATAAATATGTAAAGTAAGATTATTGGTTAATTTGAATTCTAGCAAGAAATTTAGCGATTTGATTGCATAGTTTATGATGACGTAAAATAGTTTTACGACGATTGGATTATTTGCATTTAGAACAATTAACGTCACGTACAAATGAACTGTATGATTGGTTAACGAGAAGGAATGCGTGACGTTTATAGATAATTTGTGGTAAATGGTAATTCTCATTTAGCAAGGCGTAATAAGGATTTATGCTGATAATCACCATAAGATTGGATAATCAATAATGAGGGTTGCTGAATGTAATTGTGATTATTAGCTTATAATGCACTTTCTATTACTTTAATCATTATTTACAACTTCGATACACGAATCTGAAGAAAACATTTTATAACTTTTAATGGAAAACTGCACTGATGCAAAAAATATTACTGATTATAAAACATTCTCTCAGATTTACGTGTACTTAGTATATTACAGTAAGGTTAATTCACTTTAATTATCTTTAAAGTATTAAGATTATCCACATTTTTATAACTTTGTAAATCCTTTTTGATTTGTTAATCCTAGAAAAGGGGAAAATTATAAAAATGAAAAAATTAAACCAATTATTTTTAAAAAAATTCTTTTACGAATTGAGATTAAATATTGTATTTCTTCTTCGAATATTCTTCAGAAAATCTTTGGAACAAGATAATTCATATCTGAAAATTGGCAAATATATATACATATATACTAATTGGGAAATTATAAAGGTAAACATAAATGAGCTCACAAATTGAAGAATTTATATAACAAATATTTATATTTACTTCAAATCGAATAAGGTCTAAAGGCAAGATTTTATGCTAGAAAATTTACTGAAAAAGTAATAAAAAATAAGTTGTCACGTAAAGTCGCTTATTTGAAAAAATATATATTTGAATAATGGAAACATGGTATAAACTACTCGTTTGTCGCAATAAAAGAATTTATATAAAATATAACAATTTGATGAAAATGGACATTGTCAGCAGCGTGTTGAATAGGAAAAGCTAGAAGTTATTTTTCTGAAGTAAACAAATCGAAACCATAGCTGTTCTTGTATAGGAATAAATATACAGAACTTATATATACATATAAACAACAAATAAACCTATAAAAATTCCAAACAGAATATATTCCAATGGCTTCTCTATAGAAGTTATTTTTTTCATACATTTGCCAAATGTCTATTATTAGGCTTACATTGACGGAGATATAGTAATGAACCCTTCTTCTTGCGGAGAAATTTATATAATGGAAATAACTGGTAACATTTTTACTCGTTTCTAAAGAAAATAATCTAATTTAAATATGATATCTGTCAATTAATATTGCCAAATGTACTATAATGATCCACGAAAGTCGAAACATTTCAAACTCTTACTACTTTCGAAAAATTTATTTAATCATAAATGATGGTATTAATCTATAAATGACACATTTTATAACATATATGACTGTAATAAATTCTTGAAAACATGTTTAATTTTTGAGCTAACAAGATTTATGTAATTCAAAATGACAGAAATTCAATATACGTCAGCATTACGTTACATTGTGATCTTACTAGTAATTATGTTGTTTAACACATACAATAAATCTCTCGAAAATTTAAATTATTGATTGCTCTTTTAATATATTTTAAGCAGCGTATGCATTATTATTATTACTACTATATAAGATTCGTTGTTAACTAACAGAGTAAGAAAATATTCGTAAAAAGAAATTTCAAACTTACAAGAAAAAAAAAATATGTTTGGGATTAGATAGGATTTGTGTGTTTTATATATGATTTATCTATTATTCTTACCGCAAAGTATCCAAAAAAGGCTATTAGACGATCAGAATATCAGAATAATCCAACAGAATTACGTTTATCAAATCCCATTTGTAATCGGATTGCAGTGTATCACGGTTATATTCTACTAAATAAATAAATTGTAATCAAAATTGGTACAATATCGCGTAATTGAATTTATAAATTCTATTACTTTATCAAATTTTAATATCAAAACTAGCAATTTTAGGCACCAGATAGTCGTCTGGAATAGATAGAAAATGCTGTAAAATTATATATCGTGGCGTTTTTTTTTTCTATTTTTCTCTCTTCCCCCGTATCCAAAATCGTCATGCAAACTATACATAAAACTAAATGACTTTACAAATATGTAATGGCGCGTCCTAGAGGATAGACTGATAACAAGCCATAAAAATTTTCGTGTCTGGACATTGACCAGCACATGGCGCCAGTCGTTCCGTTCTAGATTGGTATACCCAGATAGCATTGTTAACAAAGCAGTGATATCCAGTAATATCGATTGGATCTAAGACAGTAATGATATCGCTTTACTACCTTCGAAATAAGCACCATCTGGTGATTTACTTATAAATTATTTTTCGGGGGGAATAAAAATTTCGGGAGAGGAAATCGACTGACGAAACCCTTGACGTGATTGGTAATAAAGATATAAAAAATAGTTATATTAGTTTTTTGGCTAGTTGTGTTTACTTCTAGTGAATTTTTCTTTATTGCAAATTTCTTTTGCATTTTTTTTTTTTATGAAATAATTTTACATGGATCATCAATCCTGAATTTTGTATTATGTTTTTACATGTAAAAAGCCAAATTTATATATTTATGCGTCTGTCTGAATGTAGAAAACACGCTTAACTTCCGCATCTTTAATATATTCTAAAGGCAATCCAATTTCTTTAGTATCATTTTCTCTTTCTGAAGTTTCAAGCATAGTTTCTGTATAAAAATTTCTATGCTTATAACATATTAAAGGAGATGAATATTAGGAAAAGTTTCCTATATCTTTTGCTGAGATCAAATGGGAAATTAGAAATATTATTATTAATAAAAAAACATTAAAAAAAATAGCTGAATAAAAATGTTTAAATATAGTATAAATTATTTAAATAAGATTTTAGAAATATTGTCTTTGATCTTTCCGAGTTTTTTATATTTAAAGAAGGAAAAATTTTGAAGGAACGATTCTTCAAAGCTTTTGTTTAACATTGAAGGATAAATTTTGGAAGAGAATTTTGATGAAGAGGTCCTTCAGATATTTTATTTAAAGGAGAAGAAAGAGAATTTTGAAGGAGAAATCCTCCAGAGGTTTTATTTAAAGAAGAAAATTTGGGGAAGAATTTAAAGGCGAGATCTTTCAGAGCTTTTATTTAAAAGAGAAAAAAAATTTTTAAAGAGAAATCCTTCAGTGATTGTATTTAAAATAATAATAATTAAAATAAATTAACAAGAATATAAAAATGATTGTAAACTTCAAAAATATTAATTTTAAGTTGGTTTGTTATGAAAAATATATATATAGATTAAAATTTCATAAATTAATTTTAATTTAAAAAAATTATAAAAAATGATATTATCATAAATTTGCCTTAAAAATAATCAATATTACAGAATAATAATTAAATTTTTCATATAAAATTTTAATAAAATTTAATTCAATTTCCTGAAATATTTAGAGATGGAATCTGTGACTAAATATATTTAAACTAAATAATAAATTTAAAATAGACGGCGCTGTTTAAAACTGTTATTTTAAAAATTTGAAAATGATCGAAACGTAATATTGTCGATTGACGTCATAAAGTAAATTTAAATCAAATTAATTAATTGGTAGAAATTTTAAAATTCGTTAAATTAACGCAATTAACTTAAGAATTTAAAATATTTGATATGAATGAATGAATGAATAAATAAACAAATAAATAATAATAAAAGTAATTATCTACGTTTAGTTTTGAAATTTCAAAAATTAATATTGTTTGTTGCTAAGTAACCATCGACGTCATTACCATTTTACTTAGATTAATTATAATATATCGATTATATTTTATTTTAGTTTGATGTAAATAAAATATTAATTTTATTATAGCGATTAAAGTGATAAGAAATAATATAATAAAAATATTATAGTTAAAGTTATAATGAAAAATTTAAAAATAAAATTTATCATCAAATTTTCAAATAATAATAAACACCCGTGACGTCAGTAGCGTCATAGCAACATGTAATAAACTCATATCAGTTATTTTTACTTACCTAAAGGAATTTTTTTCTGAATTTAGAACAAGTTTCATATCCCTAGAGTAGTTAGTTATATATATGAATTTTTTTTTCTTTTTATTCAAATATAGTTTACATTTACACATTACTTTAAAAAATATTTCTTTAAACGAAAACTGAACATATAAAACAGTTAGGGAAATTTTACTAAAATTTCCCTAATTTAGTTATACTCTACGTCAGTGTTTCTCAACCTGTAACGAATCGTCGCCCCCTTCAATGAAACCGTTACCTATTATCGCCCCTTCACTTCAAAATTCCGATGCCGAGGACCAAGACTAACGCCAAATTCGTACTGCATTGAATAGACTAGTGACTAATATAATGTTATTTATTTAATTATTGCACGATATAACGAATAAAATATCTAATTATTCTTAATATAATGTTTTACTATATCGCCCAGAAAATTGTTTTTCGCCCCCCAAAATGTAAATTGTTACTAATCGCCCCTCAACATTGAAAAACGTTCCACATGGGGGCTATATCGCTCCCGTTGAGAAACACTGCTCTACATAATTAAAGGGGAGAAAATTCGGAAATAACCGATATTGAATATGCGATTAAATTGCTAATTAAAAACATTTAACTACAGTTATTTGCTAAGATAATTAAACATTTTTAAACAGAGCTTTATATTAATAAATTTTCAGAAGTTACATATTAAAAAAATTATAAAGTGTCTAATTGATACAATAAAAAATTTAATATTATGACATTAAAACAAATATTTTATATTTTTATAATTGTAAATTTACGTAATAAATTACCGAGATTAAAAAAATTCAAAACTAACTTTTCGTCGATCATATAAATTTGTAATATTCATTAAACAATTTAAAATTAAAATAATTATTTTTAAATCGTATTAATTAATAATTACATAAGTATTATTTAAAATAATTCGTATAAAGTTGTGTGTTTAAACCTTTTTTTTTGGCTATTATTCAGAGGGGAAAAGAATTGGCAACACTTTCAAACTACAGACGACTTTTGAAAAGTTCGTCTGCTCCGATGAGAATTCAGTACGATTAGGTACGTTTTCTTTTTTACATTTCCCTTTTTTAAATCGAAATTTTTATCGAAAACTATTGAAATATAAAATATATTCCTTATGAACGTTATTAAATAGTAAAATGGTGAAACTATTTTAAAAATACGGCCATTGAGAAATCATTTGTAAGGCAATGAGGGTGAAAAGCGATCTTGTCTACGACGTTTTGGCTCCAGATTGACTTTTGGCATTTCTTCAATCAGTTGAGTGCCATAGACTGAATGAAAAACTTCCATCAAAAACAGTAAACTGCCGAACACATACCAATATAGCAAATTGCACACAGCCTTAATAAAAGGAAATGGTATCGTAATGAAATTACTACATGGACTGAAAATGCATTACATGCGAAAAATTTAGATAGATAAGTTTTCAATACTATTCCCTGTTAACGTCAGCCATGAATTTACAAGTTTAAATACGATTTGTGATGTGTAATAATCCAATTTGTTTCTCTTCCATTGTTTCTTCTATTTTTTTTTTTTTATGAAAGCAAGAATCTAAACACACAAATGTAAAGAATTCTATCTTCTTAAGTAAATGTGCTTATGTAAAATGTTTTTTCTTCTTAAAAAAAAAACATTAATACATTAACAATTATATACTTTATCAAGATACTCCTGCCATCTGTTGTATATTATTATTAAAATAACATTGATTTTAACAGCATCGACAGTCATATACGTATAATCAATAAAAAAATTTTATTCTCTTAACAGATACATAAACAAATATTTATATACATATTTTTTTTGAAGTAATTCACATAAAGCTTTATTGGATTTTCAGTTTTTACAAGGTATTAAAGTTGATGTATATCCAACAATTTTTTTTTCTTTTTAAAAATTCGAAATTTGTCGATAAAAATTGAAATTTATTTTTCAGATGGAAGACTGATTAATAAAAAAGTGAAAAACAAAAAAAATTATATTCTCCTTCCATCTACAATTTGAAAAATGTTATCTACTTGCAACAGGCTACCGAACACACACAAAAAAATAAAATAAAATAAAAATTGACATCTCTATCTGATGTAATTAGACTTATAAATTTCTATTTAAAAATTATTTCGCGATCAAAACTTATAAAGATGCATTCTATTTCTGCAAATTTTTAAACTTAAATCAAGATTGATTACACTGAAAAAAATCAATGATGATTTTTGTTGTAATATATAATATTTACAACTGGTAATTATTTCTGAAACATTAGAAAGGTATTTTTATAAAGAATAAAGCTCTTCTAAGTTGAAAACATAGAAAAAAGTTATCAATTATATTAAAGGAGTGTCTCAAAATGTTTTTAAAAACTTTATTACGGAAATAATTATTACTTAAATTTAAAAGTTATTATTTTACTAATAATAAAACTTTATTAATAAGAAAACAAATATTAAACTTTTAAGAATCACCATAAATTATCTATTTGTAAAGTTAAAATTCTTAATAAGTTTATTTCTATTTAGTTGTTTCCTTGTCAATTGCCAATACGTCAATTCTTTCATTGCCATTCTAATTTCTTCATTTTTTACAATTTCTTTTAAATATTAAATCTCGTTGGACGTTTCCATTTATTTAAATTTATCTAAATCATACTGTTGATGAATTTAACATTAACTTTCATATTCAGCTATTTCCTCATTCTTGCTTCTTTTCATGAATTCTTGCAAATAAATATTTATTATTTTTAATACACATTTTATATTCACAAACTGTGAAGAAATGAATACAGTATCTTATAATTGACATATTTTCTTTTAATAGAATTTGTCTTATCATTCCAATTATAATATCTAATAAATAAAATAAAACCAATAAAAATGGTAATTTTATTGTTTTATTAAGATATTAACGGTCCGTAAAAGGAAGCAAGATTTTACTTGGGAGACTGCAGTAGGCCCCTATATAAAATCAAAAATTGATTTTAGATCATATTTGTATGAGATCGCGAATAGCAATAATTTTTTTGTTTTTTTTTTAAATTTAATTGCAAAAAAATAACATATATTTATTTTAATTGCCTTTAAATCCAAATCTCTGTCTTTATTGCTCTTATTAAAGTTTGATTTTTAAATTTTGTAATAATTCACTTAATTCATTACTAATAAATTGGCTTATTAATTTATTGAAATATATTTTCTATTTAGTTATAAATGATTCTGCTATTTCGTCTAAACACATTTATTTCTAACTCCTATTAACAAGAGCTTATTTTCAAGTTAACAATCAAATATTAAATCTGAAAGTAGTTTAACAATATACGTAAAATTTATTTCACTGGTTAATAATTTCCACAATTTGATCTTATAAAAAAATTTAATTCTGGAATAACTTTTGGTTTATCGTGGCACTTGCTTCGTCATAAACTATTTAATACGCATATATTTTTATACACGTATTTGTATATAAATGTAAAAAATAATATTTTAGTAATTAACAGTTCATCTGATAATAAATTTGAAATAATAATCAAATAGATAATTCGTGCATCATATTATTATTTTATAGTAAAAATGTTCACATTTTAAATATAAATCGAATATTTTTAAAAATTTGAAAAAAAGGGAAATATGATTAACATACCGGTAACAATATAATAAATATTTGTGTGCATAATATTAAGTAATAATTATAATAATAATAATTAAGTAATT
>NW_019384307.1:461916-464501 GCF_000671375.1 Centruroides sculpturatus
TGAATTCTTGCAAATAAATATTTATTATTTTTAATACACATTTTATATTCACAAACTGTGAAGAAATGAATACAGTATCTTATAATTGACATATTTTCTTTTAATAGAATTTGTCTTATCATTCCAATTATAATATCTAATAAATAAAACCAATAAAAATGGTAATTTTATTGTTTTATTAAGATATTAACGGTCCGTAAAAGGAAGCAAGATTTTACTTGGGAGACTGCAGTAGGCCCCTATATAAAATCAAAAATTGATTTTAGATCATATTTGTATGAGATCGCGAATAGCAATAATTTTTTTGTTTTTTTTTTAAATTTAATTGCAAAAAAATAACATATATTTATTTTAATTGCCTTTAAATCCAAATCTCTGTCTTTATTGCTCTTATTAAAGTTTGATTTTTAAATTTTGTAATAATTCACTTAATTCATTACTAATAAATTGGCTTATTAATTTATTGAAATATATTTTCTATTTAGTTATAAATGATTCTGCTATTTCGTCTAAACACATTTATTTCTAACTCCTATTAACAAGAGCTTATTTTCAAGTTAACAATCAAATATTAAATCTGAAAGTAGTTTAACAATATACGTAAAATTTATTTCACTGGTTAATAATTTCCACAATTTGATCTTATAAAAAAATTTAATTCTGGAATAACTTTTGGTTTATCGTGGCACTTGCTTCGTCATAAACTATTTAATACGCATATATTTTTATACACGTATTTGTATATAAATGTAAAAAATAATATTTTAGTAATTAACAGTTCATCTGATAATAAATTTGAAATAATAATCAAATAGATAATTCGTGCATCATATTATTATTTTATAGTAAAAATGTTCACATTTTAAATATAAATCGAATATTTTTAAAAATTTGAAAAAAAGGGAAATATGATTAACATACCGGTAACAATATAATAAATATTTGTGTGCATAATATTAAGTAATAATTATAATAATAATAATTAAGTAATTTAAAAAATAAATAATTATTATAAATAAATAAATAAATATATTTATATATATAACAACTATTTAAAATTGATTTCAATATTTACTTAGCTGTCTATAACAAATTTTATTATGCCTTTAAGCAATAAAATGACAAGATCAAGAGAGATATATTAATAATGTTTTCTAGCTTTTCTGAAATCAATAATAATAATAATAATAATGGGTCAAATGAATTGGCAAAATTTTTTATTTCGTCAATTCATTTCTAATATTTTAAACCATTCAGATATGGTCAGGTTTTTCACCATATGAATAAAACTAACAATGTAAGCCTATCTGAATTACGGTATAATTTGCTCACCAGTTATATTTTCAAGTTTTTATTTAACAAAAGTTAATAATTAGTATAATTAGCTTAATAATTAAAAGGCAAGTAATAAATTGTCCTGTAGTTAATAGTTCAAGATTTTTATATATGCATTAATCATTTATTAACTCAGTGTCTAAAAGTTACATTTAAAGTAAAATTAAAACGAAAAAAACTAGAGTACAGTATTTAAAAAAAAAAAATATTTTATTTCGGTGATTGTATACATTTTCGTGATTGAATGTACTACAATTTACTTTTGATACTGCTATTCATTGTATGATAATTTCTTTTATATTATAAATAGCAATTTGATTTTTTGATTCTGCTATGTTATGTTTATTAAGGAATATTTTTATATCAGAAATTATTTTAGCTTAAAAATAATTGCTTGTGTCGTTATTATTTGGAATATTCTATTTTATTTTTAAATCATATTACTGTATGAAAAAATCACAGTCAGCATCGGTTTAAAAAATGTTTTTAGCTTATTTTCGTTCTGCTTCGTTTCTATTTTCCCGTACACATTAAAGCGTTAGAAGTTAACATTTTATATATTATTTATAATAATTTAAAATAGAAAAAAAAAATTCTTAAGAATGATGTTCAGAAATTCAATTTGAAATTACTTAGATTATTATCATTATTAAAATAGAATTATATAGAGCTTAAGATAAAAAATATATATATATTCTAATAAGTGCTCTGTATTTAATATTCGCTCTAAAGTTTTAAGATTAAAAAAAAGAGAAATTTTATCGATAGAAGTTATATAAATTATCATCGTCGTATTAATTATTTTTGCCTCTATCCCTTTACTGTTTTACATTTCTGTCTATATATTGTCAACTTGGTCCTTGTTTATTAATAGGACTTATTATACTGGTGTAGTTTTCTGATTAGCAAAGAGAAGCGATCTTAATCAAAAATCAAAATAAAATATCTTTATTTTTACCTTATATTTTGTTTTGATTTTTGATTAAGATCGTCTCTCTTTGCTAATCAGAAAACTACACCAGTAGGGTTTCTCAAACGGAATCCCGGGATCCCGGTTGTTTTTTTAACCCGGGAAATATCCCGGGAAATTTTTCTTATCCCGGGAAATCCCGCAAATTTCTTAAAAATTCACTTTTTTTCTTATTTTGTGTTAAGGTTGAGGAATTTTGCAAATAGAAAGCATAATTAACTCATTCACTGTCAGAATACATTTGTATTTATTAATTTTAAACCTACCTATTAGTTTTTTT
>NW_019384307.1:465671-485602 GCF_000671375.1 Centruroides sculpturatus
ACACTCGGTAAGCAATCCTACAATTTTTTGTTTATAACGTAGTTTATACGGATTATTTTCAAAAAAATATACGTATTTTGGAAATGTTGAGTCGAATTAGTCTAGAATCGATTAATTTTATGAAAGAAAACCTTTCAAACAGCCGTAGTCCGTAAACTATGATTCCTACAAAATTGATTCATAAAGAACGGAACGTATCTACCGTCTTATAGGGGGATCTAATATACTAATATACTAATTACATGGGATATAATAATATACTACACTAATAATGGACTTTTTCATACTTTTCGGTTATCCGACTTTTCAATTATCCGACCAACCCGTCTCCAATTGAGTCGGATAATCGATGCTGTACTGTATATAGACAGAAATATTATTATTGTATCAATATTTTACATATTTCTCCTATTGAACGTTTCTAATGAATTAATCCTCTCTTTTGACAATAATAATGAAATAATGATGAAACAATAATGAAAAAATTAATAATAATCGTATTACAAAATATAATTTTTATCAGATACTTATGTATAACAAATTATTGAAAATATCTTGTATCAATTTGTCATTCTGACTTTGTTAAATTTGTTCATATGGTTTTTGTTATGTATCTTTTGTGTTTATTTTTAATGTATTTATCTATTTGTAAAAATCATTACATTATACATTGAAATACAATAAAATTATTAAATGATATACAAATACGTGTTAAAATTTAACTATCATAGTCTTTCCCAGAATAAGAATAAAACCTGAATGAAGCAATATTCATTAGTCTACACAGGCGAAGAAAAATAGTTCCGTGTTCATTACAAAGAATATTATTGTATATACATAAAACGTACATTAGAAAATTATAGATTATAACAGTTTAAGCATTTGAAATTTTCAATAATTTTGCAAGATATTTGAAATGATAAAAAAAATATCATATGATATCGTATAACGTAATGTTCGAATTTTTGACTTCTATTATTCTATTTTATTGTTTACTACCGCTGTAGCTTCGTTGCTTAGCTACGACAGTGGAGTGATACACATTCAAGATACAGCACATCTATTATATTATTATTCTGGGAAATACTACAGTATATTTCAACCAAATATTTATACTTTTCTTCCATTTGTTAAACCCGAGGATATTATTGTAATATCCAGAAACATTAATAGTTTGTTAAAGAATTTTTACTGTTCAAAGTTATGTTGGCTACGAAGTTACTGAGAACAATAATAATTCAAATATATACTTATTATAAAATGTAAAAGTTTCTTCCAATGTTTTTCTATTACTGTGTAAGCCTATACAATTACTATTATATCATAATGCAATAAGATTGGTGTAACTCAAAGTTTAACAAGTAACAGTAACAGTTAAAAAAAAAAGTGTATATATGATGATATCGTCATCATAAAATACAATAATAATATTCACGATTTTAATAGTTTGTGAAGACACAAATATAAGGAATACATCACTATGTAAACAAAATTAAGAGAAATTTTATTAGTTACAACTTCTGAAGAATAAAACAGAGAAACCTAAAATTTTATTTTAAATAGAAGTTGTTTTAATGTCAGATGCTTAGTTTATTTAATGTAGATAACTATAAAAAAAATTCCAACTACAGTATTTGTTATTTTATATCTTTACTGTAAACATACAATACTTATTTGGAATGCACTATTTGATTATGTGCTCTACTTTTATTGATCAAGCTGAGAGTGAACATTTTTGAGCAAAATTGTTTTCTATAATACAGTATAAACTTTGAAAAAACTGACTCTTTTCATTTTTTTTTGTAAAAATAGTATTCAAATGAATTAATATGTAAATGTATTTGAATGAGTAAGATTATGTGCTTGTAATTTTCCAAAATTGCTATTATTAGATCTTAATTAAAATCAGTAATAAGACAAAAAGCAATACTTTGTAATATCCAGTACTGAATATGCAGTATTCAACATTCAAACAATATTCAATACAGTTGAAATTATTATTTGAATATGTAAATTTTAAAATATTTAATTTATTTTTAGAACTAAGTAAACTTCTATTTTAAAGAATAATGTTAAAAATCAAATTCTCAAAATTGCAGTTTAAATATATAAACTTACACAAGTAAAACAATTAATTTGTCTTAATGCATAAAAAAATTTATGGGATTCAGTAATATTAAAATTATCACTTACCATTTGTTACACAAGAAAATTTAAGAAATTTGACAAGTTTTTCACATATTTCATAACAGACAACTGTCCATTAAACTAAATCTATATTAATTTCTCAAAGTAAATATCAACATTACTCTTACACAAATTTTTCAGCAAAAAAAGTCATATATTTGTAGAGTTTCAAATTTTGTTACTTAACCTCTTCATCTATTGCTACTTTTCAATTTGCATAATATTTTTTTTTTTTATTTTATTTTTTATCTTTACTTAAAAAAGGTTTTATAGATATTCTAATCAGTTGTTTGTTAAAGTTTGACTCTTGCAAATTTCTTTAACAGTTGTATAATATAATCTTTGTAATTTAATCAATAAATTATATTTCAGATTTATTTACATAGAAATATAGACAATATTTATTGTTTTGTATAGGTCATAACAAAATACTGTACAATTTACAAACCTAGTAAGAATTTTCAGTTACTTTGAATTAGATTTACATATTAAACAGAATTCATGCAAAACTATTTTTATTTGTTAATTTTTATTCTTTTTCAATTTGTTTAAAAAGTTTTTCATTAAATATGATTCAAACAAAATTATCTGTTTGGATTTTATTAGTATTCCTGAAGATAAGCGGTTATGCTTGTGTACTTACAGTTTCATATATATTACATGCAATGATAATTTGTATGAAATTATTAATGTTTTATGATTTCAATAATTATATTTTAAAATGTGTTTGAAGATTAAAATCTGCATATGTATTTCAAAATATAATAATCAGTTATCATTCTATTATAGATACAATGAAAGAAACAAACTATTTTGTGAAAAAATTAAAGTTTAAACAAAATTTGCTTCTTAATATCTTTATGTATTTTAATTCTTACCAAAGATTGCTCCTATCAAAATCTATTTCTGATTTTAATTGAACAAAATTAATTAATTATATAATTATATTTATGTAAATATATAAAAACAATTCAATTTTTAAATACAATAGAAAGTCATTATAATAAACTTAAGATCTCAAAAATGTTTGTTAAACTGAAAATTTGTTGTAATAGAAAATATATATAAATTATGAAGTACTGTACAATAGCTAATACAAAGTCCATGTATGAAACAACAGTGTTATATAAATTATTTTTATCACTTTTTTTTACTTATTTCATGTAAATAAAACAGTTTCATTTTGTATTTGTCAATTTAATTCATGCTTTGGAATCATATTCTTTCTATACTTTGGTCTCCTATATCAGAGAGAAACAGGAGGAGTCTAGCAACATTTTCCTTGTCTGGATGCCATCTTAGTCTTGTATATTAAGTAAAAATAAGATAAATAGCAAAATTAAGGGATATTTACACCTGTACTCATGACAACTTGTAGCTCTTGTTGATGTTAGTACACTTGTAAATTATTAGTTGCTACCAAACTTGTCTCTTTCACTTGGGTGCATTCTTTACCAGTTGGAAATAAGAGAAAAAGAAGTTGTAATGAGGTTGTTATAGTGAAGTGAAAATTGTAAAAATTCCATTACTGCGAGATTGACAGAAAAGGAATGTTAAACTGAAAGTTTATTATATGTTCATACAACTGAAAAATTTAGTTGTGGACTACTATAGAGATTGGATTGGGAAAATCTAAAAGTTCAGTATAACAAGTTCCACTGTATATTTAAAACTGATATTTTTTATACTGAATAGAAAAATTCAATACAGATTATATTTAACAACTATTTTATGTAATATTTTGAATCAATAATTAATGACCATATTGCAAAGTTGTTATAAAATTTGACTAATTTTAAATTTTAGCAAAATTTACAAGTGGACTGTAAAAAAAATATACAGTAGAACCTCGATTATCCGGACTACTTGGGGATGAAGGTAGTCCGGATAATGAAAAATTCGGATAATCTAAACAAATACTTTGTCTTTTAATGATAATACAACATGTTTTCTTTTCGATGACATATCGGTAATATTAAAAATA
Organism: Centruroides sculpturatus; assembly: GCF_000671375.1. Classification (NCBI taxonomy): domain Eukaryota; kingdom Metazoa; phylum Arthropoda; class Arachnida; order Scorpiones; family Buthidae; genus Centruroides; species Centruroides sculpturatus. The sequence continues at coordinate 469,843 of NW_019384307.1, forward strand.
AATATTGTATCTAAATCGTGATCAAATTTTCAAGAAACAAACGTTCGTATTGAATTTGGACTACTACTGACCAACACTAACAGACTACATATTGTTTAAAAGGCCCTCTGGTGGCGCAAGAAGACGGATTTTATAAAATAAAAAGCAGTTGAAACTGCACTTTTATGAATAAAAATTTGACAAACTATTTATCGTTTTATGACGAGTAAAATTTTTTCGTCGCGTTCGCGGCTTTTAAGTAATGCGTAAACCTTCGAAACGCGAGGCATAGGCGGTGGCCCATGTCGCCCATGCCTTACGCCGCCCTTGGTCATAGAAATGATGTAATTTGAAAATAAAATTATTTATAAATACGTGTGTCAAGTTATATTTTTATTATGACGCAAAATATATTTAAGAGTTTACGGCCACTGTGCCGGGTGAGATGTTGAAACAAAAAAAAGTCATGCATTCCATCACGTACATAAACAGTATCGTAATTCGCCAAGTGCAAATCAGCAAATTCGTAAAATTTTTGTTTATTTTGAACAATCCGGATAATCGAAAATCCGGATAATGGAGGTTCTACTGTATTTGATATTTATGAAAACTAAAAATTAATTTACTAAAATCTATTTTCTGTTTTAAATAATATTTATTTATTTGTTAAGTTTAACTCAGTTCATTTCTATAGTTACCAATACTCCTAATAAAAATCATTAACTAACTTAAGACACCTCCTGACCTATGATATGGGGTTGATCAGTTTGAATGAGAGATAGAAAACATCCCAAACATGTATTGTCCATGATAAGTAATGAGCACACAGATTGGATTTAAAGCCAGATTTCCACAACAGTAAACTAATAGCTTACCAACAGCTATCTGATCAACAAACAAAAGTATAACCAAAATCTGAAATATACATTTATGTTTAAAACAAGACTTGAACAAATAAGATGATAGAACATCATTTTAATAAACTATTATCAAATTAATAAATACAGTAGACTCTTTAAATTTAAATATGTACTTCTTGTCCTTAATTACTTATATGCTGAAATGGCTGTTTTGTGTAATTAATTTTTAGATTGATTGATTAGGATGATATTTGGTGTAAATCATTAGAAGACAGCATTAAATAATTCTGTAAAATTTTATCCACTCTAAATAATTCAAGAGATTTAAAACAAAATTACACTGGTGTATAATTCTGTTCTGCACTGCATATTATGTCTTTGTCCACTTTGGATGTTCTTTTGAACTAGGACTTGTTATACCTAGGGAAGTGAATCACACAATTTCTAGGTAAAACACCTTTCATGTAACAATCCAAGATTATGTTACATTAAAGGTGTTTTACCTAGAAATTGTGTGATTCACTTCCCTTGGTATAACGAGTCGTAGGACAAGACAGCATCCAAAGTGGACAAAGACATAATACATAGTAGACTCTTCCTAATCTGATCATTCCTTGGACAGAAAGATACCAGATTACTGTGTGTGTAGGCCTAAAGTGAATAAGTGACGTGACCTGTCACTTCAATACTGATTCTTTTTGGAAGCAGGTAGGCAAATAAAACAGCTTGCTGAAATGCAATACCATATACAAAAATTAAACCCAAGTAAACAGGAAAACAAGATGTGTGACATGATTAACATTTCATGTAAAACAAAAGAACATAGATGATTGCACTAGAGCCATGATTGCCAGATAATTGAGTGCTAGATTAACAAGAGTCTACTGTAATTTATTTTTTGATATGTATAAAGTCCCTTATTACTTAAACATAAAGTATTTAATTCTTTAATTTATTATTATTAACTCTACAATTACTGGTAATACAAACTTTTTAGTTTATAAAATGAATTTGAAAATCAACAAACAAATCATAAATTTTTGTTAATATCGCAATTTCAAATTAATTAAATAGAAAAAAAATTTTCAATAAGCAGATTTTAAAGATATGCATAATCAATTAAAATAGCTTTTGATAAGTCATTATTTTGTTGATGTTTTGATTACTTGACTGTTTAATGGTTTGAATTATGTTTATGTATGAAACTGTGAACACAGATTTTATATAGATTCTTAATTATGTGGAAAAAACTATTAATATAAAATAATAATTTGTGAGAGTTAAGAAGCTTTTTTGATAATATTTTGGGTAAGTGAAAATGTTACAGTGAATATGTTTAAATTATGATAATAATAACTGAATTTCTAAATATAACAATCATCAATCAATGTAATTTTATTAAGTAATTTACTTTACATGACCAAGTGTAATCCTGGTTACTTCTTACCTGCTTCAAATATTGTTCATTTATTTTTCACAATTTAAGTTGCAGAGAAATAAGCACTATTATAAAATTAACGAAAAGATTTCCCGAATTACGAATAACATGTATTCAGATTAAACCAAATTTTATAAAAGAAAAAAAAAATATATATATATATATATTACAGAACTACAAGTGATGATAAATCACTTAATTTATGAAAATACAAAAGAAATAGCTCAGGTATATCCAAAAAATTATTTGAAGGAAAAAAAATTGGAAAAACCAATTTACATTTAAATACTGTATACAGTAGATTCACCATTTAAAGTGAAAAGCTTTTAATTACTGATGGAATATAATTGTTCCAACTTCAGAAAAATGCAATTATACACAATTATTATTAAAACATTAAAGATGAAAAAGTAATGGTCACTTTAACTAAATGCAAAATTATTTAATTAATATTTTTGAAGCATTGCATCTGTACTGCAGACTTCACTGCATGAAGTAAGAAAGTCTCTTTTTTTTTAATATTTGGCCAAAAGGCTTGGCAAATGTTTCCTAAATTATTATTTTAAATAATTTCAATTATCCCCTTTTCCATGACGTTTCTGCAGTGCTTGTGCCAAATCATTTCTCAGTGCTGCCTGCTGCCTCTGATCAGAAAGAGGCTGCACGGTTCTTAAACCATTCACAATATCTTTAGTCTTGCCAAAGTATATTTCATTTAAAGTGTTCCTGATTTTATTTTCCATATCCTATAAAAAGAAATTTAAAAATGAGTAATTTTTCATAAAAGCAAATCTTTAAAATGACTATTAACAATTAAATTTTTATTTTTTTTTTAAATATTTAAGATATTCATCAACTGAAAAATATTTCTCTTATATATCTGAAATTTTGATATGAAAAATTAACTTGTATTATAAATAATTATGGTTTCATTTAAAATTCAATTTGTTTTAAAAAAAATTTCAAATATATTTCAATCAGAACAACTGATTTAAATTGACAATACATATATTACACATCAATCAGTACAGAAAATGATTGAATTATTATTTACATGAAAGAAGATTATTTTTATATTATCCAATGATAATGAATACTTAATAACATTCATAAGTTAGTAAGCAAATTTATATATTTCATTGAATTTCCAATTATTTCTGAAATATAGTTGTATTTGTATATGAAGTTGGAATTTGGTTTTCCAAAAAATGTTCACAGATTTAAAATAATAATAATAATAATAATAATAGCATTTGGTTTTGGTTATATCATATAAATAAATCATTCAATGTTGTTGTCTGAGCCTGTTTTGGTCATATACTTTTAATCAATCCATTCAGACACTCATAAAGTGAACTTCAACAAATCCCAAGTTACCTTTGATATTTTAAAAATTAAAATGTCTATGTTATGGACTAAGTGATTAATATGGGCATTATAAAGAATGCCCGATCATTATGAATAATGACAAACAAAATCGGACACTTTAATAACAACCATGGAGCAATCATTAAGTGATACGAATAACCACTTCAACAACTGAGTAAATGAGTTAATAGTAACAAAAGGTCAGAACAAAATCAGCTTATTTGACAGTACTCTAATTCACACTCAGCAGAACAATTCAAAATATATTATTAAAAACCTTTTTGCTGCTGAAATTCGTTTTATTTGGCAAACATTTTCAACCTATTGAATAGGCCATCATCAGGCTACATATTAAAATAGAATAAAAGGAAAAAAGAACAACAATGTTTAAATATTTGAATATAAAGCAGAAACAGCTAAAAAAATGAACATAAATAATGAATAACAGTAAAATACAAAATAAATAACTCAAAAGTATACAAAAACATATAATAGAAAATGAGGTAATTAGGAACTACTATATTTTCTATTATATATTTTTGTATATTTTTGAGTTATTTATTTTGTATTTTACTGTTATTCATTATGTTAATTTTTTAAAATTGTTTTTCCTTTATATTCAAATATTTAAACATGTTCCTTTCACATGAAAAAGATTTAGCAATGCTGATTTCCAAAAACCAGGATGTTATTACTATTACACAGCTAGTGACAAAGAAAAATAGTTGATTTAAAAATAGAAAAAAAATAAATAAATAAATAAGAAGTGTGTCTAAAACAAGGAAAATGGTATCGTCTAATCTAAAAATGCAAACAAAAAAAAATAATTAATACATCAAATTTCAAATACCCAAATACCCAACAGCTAACGTTAGTGACATTGTAAGGATTCATGTACCAGATGTAGATGCAGCCTGCAGTGATAGAAAAAATATTTTAGGTGTCGTTGCAGTTGAAGATAAAAACTTTTATAAACTGGGTACCAAACATGACATAATAAATCTATTATATTCCAGAAACTAATTTACTGTCAATAAAGAAAACTTCATTTCTGTTGGAGATGTACTGAGTGCAGAAATTTCACTTAGAGAATGTGCAAGAATGTCATCACTTTCTGGAAGTCAAGGTTATAGTTGATGCTGCTGCAAAACTGATTGCAAATCTAACAGATACAAATGCTAAAAAGAAAACTGTATTATGCAATTCCAAATGTGATCAAAATCTTAATTGCTTGAATAAATAAATTTTAAAAATATTTACTTTTTTGTATAATTTGTACCAAAAATTGACATTCCAGAAGTTTCCTTTAAGTTGGTTTTTTGATTGAAGTATAAATTTGCTAGTAATATTTTTTGTTGACATTAGTTAAATTACACAATCCAAATACACCTTAAACTGCTGAGATAATTTATTTAAACTAAACAAACGTTTTCTTCCTATTCAAATAAGAAAGCTTGAAGAAAGTGCCCTTTGCAATTTCAAAAAGGACATTGTGTATTTTAAACATGTGGATGATGTCTTTATATTGTGGAAGAATAACCAAAAAATTAACAAATTTACTAACAGGGTCAATAATAACAATGACGATCTAAAATTGAGGATGGAACAAAAAAGTTTGTTAATGATACATTTTTTGAACATTAGCATTGAATTTAAAAAAGGGCAGTTAGTCACTAGTGTATATATCAAGCCAACACATAACCAACTCTACATCCCATCCCAACTGAATGATCCTTACCAGTACAAACTAACAGCATTTCAGGATCTCATTAGAAGAGCTTTTCTATATTGTAGTAGTGTCTTAGATAGACAAAGGGAGATCAACAGAATTTTATAGGTGGCCAAAATACTAGGATACAAAGCTGACATGATAACAGGAATGGTTAGAAGCTATCAAAGAGGCACAACAAAAACTCCAAACAATGATCTTGGTAAAATCACAAAGTTCACTTATAGCAGAAGTGTAAAGGGCATATGAAAGAAATTGAAGACTGCAAGAAGTCAAGAATAGTGTTGAAAAGAACTCTGAACCTTTACAGGATTTTAAGGAATGACAAAGATAGCATTAGAAAGGAAGAAAAGGCAGGAGTGTACAAAATACCTTATGAGAATATACAATTACAAATTAAGAAAAACTATATTGGTGTTACAATAAGTTTGGGAGTTAGACTTGAAGAACATAAATATAACATCTAAAAGGGGGTCCAATACCACAGTACTTTCTCAGATGGCACAGGCTGAAGAACCTGTAGTATAATGGGATGAAGTGGATATTGTTATGTCTTTGCACTACCCAACACTAACAATAAGCACTGAAAAAATTGAAATTTATAAGAGCAAGCTGGAAGATACATATATCAATGCAAGAGATCCTGAAGATTTACCTTCTGCATAGAAATACATAGTAAAAAAGTCTTTTAGAAACTCCTAGTTATTTCTTATTTTTTTCATGTATTTTATTTTTTTTGTATTCATATTTTTATTGTACAGTATGTGATTTTATATTTATACATATTTATATTTTTCTGTTATTTTCTGTATTTAAACTTATTTATTCTATTTTGCATTTAACCTAATGATGGCTTATTGAATAGACAGAAAACGTTTGTTTAGTTTTAATAAATTATCTCAGCTGTTTAAGGTGTATTTGGATTGTGTATTACTTCCCTGCTGGGTGTGTTTGTTGAATATTAGTTTAATTGATACAGTTGTGAGATCAGCCAGGACGTAGGTCTTAGTCTACGACACTTACGGCGCGCGATCGTGAGATCGGCTCTCTAACTTTTATAGGAGGGCGATAATCGCTCTATGATCCGAACAGCGACGTTCAGATGCTCGTCAGGATTCCTTGACACCAGTTAATCAATCTTATTATACGCGGATTAACATGCGTTTGCGATCTGATTCGGGATCAATTGAAGAGACATTAGGTATATTTAACAAAAGTAAATTTAATAATTCTAAAACAAAACGAATACAAATAATCAATGAACGACAATTAAGCAACAAGCTATAGGCTAAGACTTATTCTATGCTAATGCGCGATCGAGAGAGAGAGCTCACAAAATCTTTCCAAAACATACGACCTGTTTAGTTGTCGTCGTCTTCTTCCCTGTAGGTAAAGGACACCTTGTAGATAGAGTTCATATTACTTTCGTATGGGAGATCAATACGTGCACAAAGTATAAAAGTATCACTTCTACATGTAGACTCGGGACTTAGTCTATGGGACTCTGTTAAGGGCGTTGGCCATCAGGAGGAGAACTGCGTGGAGTTTAGATGCTTCGGATCTGTCGAAGAACTCCGTCGTTGAACTCCCCGAATTCGGACTAAATTCCCTTATATCTCAAAAGTTTCGTCCAATCATCGGCCAGTAACTCTTTCGTGAGAACGAACGAAAGGGGAATGAATGAGGGGTAACCATTTCCCATCTGAGAGAGATTTTTAACCAGATAAGGGAAAGTCAGAGGATGTTCTCTTCTGTGAAAGGAAGTAACATCTGTTATCTGGTTTTTCCCACGTCTAAAACACTAGTTTTTCACAAAAAATGAAGTAATATTTTGTGTCGATAATTTAATATTATCAATAAAAATTCATAAAATAGACCCAGGGCCTTTCGGGTCTCACACAGTTAATAATACTTACTTTTAAAAGATTGCACATTATTTTTAAAATATGTTGAAATAATTAAAATAATAATAATTCTTAATGAAAAAAGTGGAGTTATTTTTAAATCAAATTTCCCAAAGGGAATGTAGCTGTATCCAGAATGTCTGGTCAATTTAATAAATTAACCAATATTTATCAGGTTGCATGGCCATTTTAGCCATTATAAATAATGCCCTATTAATCACTTGGTCCATAACATATATATAGAAATGGCTGAATTTTAATGGATTATATATACTTATAATCAATAAAGTAATAATTAAACATCAAAAATAATTTATATGATTAATTTGCTTCTATAAAATGCATTTTCTCTCTACATTCATTTATACAACAAAATAAAATGTATAAAATGTAGAGGTGATCAAGACTAAAGTGACAAAGTTCCTAATGGAGATTCCAATAAATGACTTTGAAAAATGCTTCCAACAGTGGAAGCATCACTGGAAGAAGTGTGTAAACTCAAAAGGGGCTTATTTTGAAGGAGAGTAGTGTTTGAACCAAATAGATATACATGTATTTTTTTTTTCTGACTTCAGATTGGATACTTTTTGATGAAACCTTGTATAAAAAAAGATAATAAATATAGAAGAAATAATGAAAGTCAAGTCTGGTGAATTTGCCAATCAATGTATTTTATATTTATCAGTATAAAGTTTTTCATCTGTCTTTTTGACAGATGAAAAACTGCACTACATTATAAAGCATAAAACAACAGAATGCAATATGTTGGAATATATATATATATATATATTATATACACACATACACACATTCTGAAGTAATGTGTGAAGTAAAACTATTTATAATAATAATATATTTGATTATATTCACTTTCAGGTGACTTCTTATTAACTTTTGTATAGTTTACTCTACAAAACATTCAAAATTTAATTTGGTCTATAAATGGAGCTACTACTGGAAAAATTTTTCTGTCATTACATAAGTGAAAATAATATTTTACAATTAAAAATAATGATGTTTGCAAATTATTACTTTTAATTGTAAAATTCTCTTCTGTTTATTGAAGAAAATATGTTTCCAATGATCATTGAGTTTCTTCATTTAGATGTTAAAACAGACAGCTGTCAATATTTAAATATGTATGAGAGATACTAAAGAAATAAAGTAATTTTTAATATACTTCTATAAATTATTTTATGAAAAAATCTCTATGTCCAATATTTATTTCTGGAAGATAATGCTACTATACTTTTAAAAATTTACTAAAGACAGTATAGAAAATTTTAAAATGTAAAAATATTTACAACATATATAAGTATAAAATTAGATGATACTCATTGTTGATACCATATACATCTAGAAAAAACACAAAATTTGTGGAATACTAATTTCACAGATTATATGTCAGCATAATGAATATCATGCTGACATATAATCATGCCATAAAATCTAAACATGTAAAATATACCATAAATGTATTACAACACATAATACTTTTGTTAAAGAATTACAATAATGTTTGGAATAACCTACAGCTTATAAAAAAATAGATAAAATAAATAATAAAATTTAAATTATTCTTTATTGCAAATACAAAGTAAAGTCATTGTTTAATCAATATAAATTCAACTTTTCAAAGAAATGTTATTTATTTGAAAAACATAAGTTTAATCTAACAATAAAAATTAATTTATGTTTTGTTGTACACAGTTTGATAATAAAAAACTAATATTAAGCATATATAATTTAAATAACATTTACAAGAAAATACTTTAAAAAAATTTTAATTATTTAATTATAAAACTATTAAATTATAATAGCTAAAATTGAAATCAATTAACCAATACACACACAATGCTTGGCTATATGAAATACTACATTATTGCTTTCATAATAACTAATAATATTCATACTGTTATCATCAAGTGAAAATACTTTCCTAGTTACTTACAGCATTCATTTTATATCTTTTTATTTTAGATATAGAACTCCAGAAAAAGTAAATGCTTTATTAAGAATAAAACAGTATTGACATCTTTTCAGGAAATGAAAACCCATCTTCAGGATTATAATTTTCAAACAAAGTTTTAGTTTTTAAATATTAAAAATTTTATAGAACAATATTGACAACAATGATTTCATCAGTCTCACAATATTCCAAAAAATATTGTCATTTATAGCTAATAAATAAATAAATCAAACAACTGTTTAGTTCAGCTAATCAATACTTTTCAAAACATTTTTAGACAACATCTGATCATCCTCATTTTAGGATTGTAAGATATTCCTCAGCTTAGGACAACTCAATTAACAAATTGAAATGATGTCAAACAAATTTAAAATTAAGAACACAATAGAAATGATCATATTAGAATAAATTAAAATATCAAAAACAGTTTTAATAAAACAAACTTTTATATTACAAAATATTGAATATTAAAATAATATAAGAATAAAATAAGAAATAATAATAAATGAAATGTTTTTATCTAAAATCAAGAGCCAAAATAACTAAATATACTGTATTTAAAAAATGAATGATTATAAATGTCAATTAAGTAAATTTTGATAGTAATTTCTTACAGAAAGAAGTTGAAGAAATTTAATAATCATGTTCAAACATTATCAGTTTTTTATGATCTTGCATATTAATGACATTAAAGTGCCAACTTAAAATATGTGTAGTACATAACTGTTCCAAAATTTTTAATAATTTTATGGGTTAATAAATTTTTATTAGCCCATAAAAACTTTGTTTTAACATCTGTAGTGTAACAACTGAGAAGAATATGACATAGATTCAAATTCTTCTAGAAGCATAAAAGTAATGTTCATTTATTTTGTTTTGTAGCTAGATCCAATAGTAGAATCTTCCTTCATAATAAAGATTTTCCCCTTTATTAATAAAGGGAAACATGTTTTTATTTTATTAATTTGTAAGTATAAAAAATAATAAAAAATAAAATAAATATATAATGTTTAGTTATGTAAATTCCAATTTTGATTTAGTTATCAACTAGCTGTGGCTCAAAATGTATCTATTATAAATGTATAACACTCTCCGCGGGGGAATTTCGAAAAATCCCTTCTTAGTGTACATTCTCTTGATGTACCCTATTAAAATGCAATCAAAAACACATCTAAAATATTATAATAGAAGCCCAGTTCTTCATGGTCAGTCTTAATTTTATCCCTCTCCCCACAGGGGGAATTTCAACATCTATATAATATAAAAAACACATGCGTATTCAAATGCAACATTGTGTCAAATTTTCAAAGCAATTGGTTAAGAACTTTCAGAAATTTAAGATTTTGAACAAACATTTACATTTTTATTTATATAGATATGATGGCAAATTTTATGAAGTTTTATGATAACTAATAAATACATAGAGATGGAACAGTTTATAAATAATCAAACTCAAAGCAAACAAATAATAAAATATCTTTGAATCCATAATTAAAGAAAGACAATTATGAATCACAGGTCATTAATTCTAGATGTCTATCATTTTAAGCAATAACATTTTTAAAGTATTTTAGCTTTATTTTCAGATACTATTGATTCTTGAAGAAATTCTAAACATTAAAAGCTTTACATCCATAAGACACAATGCTAATAATTTTTAAGGAGAGTCTTACAGATGATCTAAATATGGAATTGCTTTTGAACATAGATTTAAACATTAAAAATATCTTTTTGAATTTGAAACAGAAATTCAAAAAGATATTTTTAACCTTTAAATTATCTTAGAAATTTAATAAGCAAAAATCTTTGATTATCTTAGAAAACTAATTCCATTTTATATTAAAGACTAGATTACCATATTCTTTTTTAACATCATTACATTGTTACAGAGCATATTTATTGCACAGATGACGTCAGCATGACAAATGCACCTAAATTTTAAAAAGGCTATCACTTTTTATTACAATCTATTCAGTTATAAAAAAAAATTAAGTTTTTTAGCACAAAATATTTAAACAATTTTTCTGCAATTTTGATTCATTATTAAGTACAATGTATTTTGGCACATCAAAATTTGTAAATGTTATTAAAGTAATGTTTATGATTGTTTTTATAATTTTATTCATATTAATAAAATGTAAAAATTATGTCCTATCATATGTTTTTTAAAAGTAATATGTGATTAAAAAGAATTTTTAAAATATCTTACCTCTACCATTTTACCGATGTTGGCAATATGAGGACTAGCATCACTCACTGAATTATCCATTGTAACCTAAAAAAGTATAAAAATTATTTGAATTTGACTTGTTACAATTGAATTTTCTGATGAAGAAATCAACCACAGAAGATACTTACATTTCTGATAATTAATTATTGACAATTTTAATTAGCATTAAGAATTACCCATTAATTAATTGCAAAACTCAATGAAGTTATACAGATTAAAACAAGAAAATCTAACTACCTTGTTAAACTATTAATGAAATAATAAACAAGAGAATGAACTCATGTAAATTTCTTTTATTGAATTCTGATAGCTTGAATAACTTTCAATGCTATGATAATTATACAAATTTATTAAATATCTCAAAAGAAAAGTAGAAAACTTTGAATGACTAGTTTTACATAAAATTGCAATATTTTCAAAAAGTAAATCATCTTAATATCTGTATATGAAACTATGAATAAATCTATTCTAATATATTTACTAGAAGAACAAAGTGATTTCATAACAATTTACTATTAAAAATAAAGTATTTCTAAAGGATACTCAGTATTTATTTGGATTCAACATTAAAATACACTAAGCTTTTAATATTCACAGATAAAAATAATATTATATTAATAAAAATACTATAATTATTTAAATCTGATTTAAAAAAATTGTTAATTATGTTTTAGCAAATCTTTTCTCATATTGTTAATTTAGCTGTTACCTGCGGCTTCACCCGTGCAAATTTGCAATTTGATAGAAATAACCCTCCCTTGGTACTTCATTAAGTTCTCAATGATTAGTTGTTATTATAAAAACAAAAAATCGCATCTAAAACAGTAGAAGCTGTTCTTCGGGTTAAGCCTTAATCCTCTCCCTCTCCCCGTGGGGGAATTTCGAAAAATCCCTTCTTAGTGTGCATTTTCATGACATACCCTACTAAAACGCAGATAAAAACAAAAAATCGCATCTAAAACAGTAGAAGCTGTGCTTCGGGTTAAGCCTTAATCCTCTCCCTCTCCCCGTGGGGGAATTTCGAAAAATCCCTTCTTAGTGTGCATTTTCATGACATATCCTAACTTTGTACCAAATTTCACCTCTTTAGGTTCAGTGGTTTGCTCTGGACGATGACGAATCAATCAGTCACCCAGTCAGTCAGTCAGTCAGGACATGCAATTTTATATATTTAGATTTATAATTCATGATAATTTTGTAGCATTTCACTGTCTGCATTAATAATAAATTATTCTTAGTTTGCAAGATTAAAAGATACAGGATTACTTGTATTTTTGCTAAATAAGAACAATGCTTTAACATGCATTTCTGCCAATTTGCAGCAATTTATTATAATGTTATTTTATTCATGTTTGCTTAAACTTCTTGGATTTATAATATAAAGATCATAATAAGTTAGATTAATGAAAATTAAATTTTTAATAATCTCTAAGTGAAGAAAATAAACTGAAATGCATGATTGCTCTTAACCTGTCCTACGTTGATCCCGAAAATATTCGGGTTGACCTCATTGACCTGTGTGGGCGATCCCGAATATTTCTGTGTTTACATTGGAACGTTTTTGATACTAGATGTCGCTTTGCATCACAATTTTTATATTAAAACGAACTTTTAAAATAAAATTTTTTTCGTTTTTATATTATTCAATATATATATATTTTGTTTGTGAAACATAAAAAAATAATTTTTTATGATACAGTAAACACGATTATTATTTTTAAAAAAATTTAGGTTTAACATAGACGAAAATTCAACATGGCGTCCGTCATAGGCAACAAATAAAAATTTCAACATTGAATTGGTTAATAAACTACATGTAAACAACGAGCACTAATTTTTGACTACTACAGTGAATTTATCACACAATGTTGACATAGTCAGAAAAATTACACAGGAGTCAGAGATACAGATTTATTAGGCATTGGCATGCATTTCAGAGCGGTTGGGCCCACCAGTGGCCAAGTGGTCTTCGTACCCTGAATACTAGGAGTTCAATTTTGGATTCATGCCTTGCTCGGATGGGCTGGCACATGCAGTTTTCCAGGTTTTCTCCATGTCTGTAATCCTAAATAGGGGCCAGTTTCCCTTAAAAAACCCCCCAGAAGGCATCCCCCAAGGCAGAACACCCAAGTGTTGCATTGCCATAACTAAACAAAACAAACATTGAACAGGTTGTCTGTCCCTCTTCAGACATATTTATTATATATTGGTTGATATACAGGCATCTACAAAAATACAATTAGTTTTTATTTCAATTATTACGATAATAATTGAAACAAAAATTAGTGCTCATTGTCTTATATTGTAACATAAGGACAAAAAGCAATTCGAGTTTATATCAATGTAATTATTAACTGATTGACTGATCTAAAATTGTTTCAAAGTGGGACATGTGAATAAAACTGTCAAAATAAATTAACCCTGATAATCTAGACATTCATAAATAGTTTAACACCAACTATCTAAGAAACTCAATAGATCTCTATTACTTTTCCCAAGAATGCATTGATTGATTTGAGTTGCAAAATAAGAATATAATTAATTAACACAACTGAAAAAATAATTTAAAATGAAAAAATAGGCTGGTTTCCATTATCTGTTTATAATATCTAATCTAATTATTAAAAAAAATGTGGTATTTAATTTAATTAAAATTTAAATTGAAAATATTGTAACTCTTTTTCATTGGTTTAAACCCTAAAATTGTAAGTTTAAAGAAAAATTTTCCATAAAAATTTATAAAGATAGCAATCATGGAAAAGTTTAAATTTAAAACAATGAAATAAATTTATGATAAATTCAATATGATTCTGTACTTATATGTACAGAATGCAAATTATTAATTAAAAAATGTGAACAATTATAAAGTAATGAAGCATTTATTTATAAATACCTGTCGTGTAAGGCTCCCACCCAAATTCATAGTACCCGATCCAGGTTTATTTGTCTGTAGCCACAACATTGCTGTAGACGTTAATTTATAATTAGCACTTCTACCACTAGATTTCTCCTGCAAGGCAAAATAAAAATATTTTCAATATTTCATAAATAATATAATTGTAAAAACATGTAAAATTATTTTAATAAGTGTAATAGCAGCACAAAAAATACAATATAATAACAAAAATATATATTTTAAATTAAAATTAATTTGTAATAAAACCAAAAAAGTACAGTAAACCTTGCTAACTCAGTTGGACAAATTTTTCCAAAAAATTGTACAAAAATTTCTTGACAATTAAAAAAAATTATAATTAATGAACGTTTTCAATATCTGGAAATCTTTCCAATATCATGAGTTATATTACTGTAATTGGATTCTTGTCCACTTCATCTATTACAACACTGGTAACATATAACAAGTTGCTTGATAGCCCCTTCAAAAAAGCTATTAGACAGGGCAATAAACAACTAACTTATAAGCACAATAGTATGGTCTATGATTTATTGCGATTTAATGACAAGGACCCAATAGAACCTACCATGATCCCAGCAGTACACAAAATACCCTTTACTCTAGGTCTAGAAAACAGGGTCAGCAAATATATAGGATATACATCCTGAAATCTTCCTACCAGGCTCAATGAACATTAGTATGATGTATGTAAAGGCAAAAGCACCACATCACTAACTATTATGACAGCACTTCCAAATAATGTACATTTCACAGATGCAAAACTCATTAAAACCTCCAGGAACTCTGAAAAAACTAGAAAAAATAGCCATATACAAAAATACTGTTAAGAATACATGTATTAATGATAGGGCCGCACAAGCTTATCACCAGCATGGAAATTTCTTATAAACCATGACGGGGACAAAACTATGCAATAATTTACTTTTATATAGTCAATGAATTTAGTGTATATTATTACAGTAGAGTGTTGTTTATCTGAAACGTCGGTTATCTGAAAGCATTCCAGTTGGCAAATTTAAATTTTCACTAGTGCTGTGGCGCTGCAATCTTTGGCTATATCTTGTGCTACTCTGATATTTTTTTTTGTTGGTGTGTTTTTTAGCTGGTAGCATTGGCACTTTTGTGTGGTGTTTTTCTGAGAATTGTGTGTCATGCTGAATCAAACGTTTTTGATACTAGATCATCTTCTAAAGTATATATTTTTTGGTTTTTATATTTTTCAATATATTTATTTTGTTTGTAAGAAATAAAGAAATAATTTTTAACGATACAATAGCCACGATTATTATTTTAAAAAGTATACGTTAGGCTTAACATCGACAAAAATTCAACGCGAAGCGACACGCAACGGAGAAAAATTTCAACA
>NW_019384307.1:487101-499473 GCF_000671375.1 Centruroides sculpturatus
GTCTCCGAATCTACTTATCACTAGGAAAGCATTTTAAATAATATATGGTTAATAAAAATCTATTTTAAGCTTACAAACAAATAAATTTTAGTTTTTAATATAGTACAAAAAAAGTAATCTAAATTTACGAATGCGTGTACTGTAAATACAGTACATACTTGTATATATTTTAATATGATTTTATGTGCTTTAAACGTTTATCTAGTGATATTACGACTTCAATATTTGTGGCGGACAGACGTAAAGTCGAATAAAATGACTTAAACTTGATTTTTATTTTTCCATATACTTTTTTAACAAGCGACGTATAATCGGGAACGACGTAACTCAAAACCGACGTAAGTCGAGGTATGCCTGTATATGAAAGATTTTTTAAATGCAGACAGATTTTTTTTTTTAAAGTTGAATAACAAATTCAAAATAAAATGGCCAATTTGATTGATTTTACTTTTTATAAATAATTTTAATCAAAATGACAAAAGCAATACGTAAGCAGTAATTGAAATTAAAGTAAAGCTTATAGCAGAAATTAATAGTAAAATGAATTAATGATTGGAAAAGTTTGTAGTGAAATATCCATTCTAAAATTACCATCAAATGATTAGTTTCTATTATAAAATATATAAAAACTTTTATGATATATTACTTTTATATTTATTGAAATATCTGAATAATAAGTAGTATATTATAAATTCAAAAACTAAAATTTTAAAATATTTTACAAAATATACCATATATCACTCATCCAATAACTTTGGCCAAATCCAATAAGCATAAAAAAAGACCCTCTTATTGCTTACAGAACAGAAAGAGTAAAATAAAAACTATATCTTATTTTTTAAACTTAAGATCCAAGTTACAATAGATAGGATCTAGTTTTAGGATTAATCCTCAGGCAAGCTGAGAATAAAAACACTTTTTTTTCTATATTTCCTTTCTATCTGTCACTTTCTCATTCTTGTTTTCATTTTTTATCTGCATCATCATTTTTCATATTAATTTAGACTGTAATTTTAATCCAGAATTGTATGCTGAATCTGAACTTTAATATATAAATTGAATTTCTCTCTCTCAAAACAAAACCTCACCTTGTCTCTCACCCTCCACAATGAGGTAGTCAGGTGGTGAGAGACAGAGCCTGACATATTTGAGACAGATTACTCCCCAGAAAAAATTCCTGAGTTTTTTGACCTGCCCAAATGTTATCCTGGGTCCCCAGAGCAGTAGACTGACGCCTTAACCGTCTCAGTCATCTAGATGCAAGATACAGTTAATATTAAGACAATATGCTAGTCAGTTCAGTATGGCTGTTGGCAAAAGCCAATACTAAGATATAATAGTTAACATGGATTTTTCAAATAGACTGTTAAATATGAAAACCACTTTATAAAAAATGTTTTATTTATTTATTATAAGAAACTTTTAAATTAATCAAGCGATTATTCAATATTATTAGATAAATTCTTGTTTTATATCTGGTTGTATTATTTATTTTTATAAGTAAATTTTTATATTAAATACATAAATTTTTAGAAACTAAGACTATTTTTTTCTATTGCATGATTCTGTGATGTTTTTCCCTCTCTCTTCCAAAGGGTGAAATTAAAGAACTTCCAATGAAACGAACAAAATATATTTTNTGTTTGCTGGAACATCAAACATTTTTAATTTTTTAATTAATTTAACAATTGAGTTTATGCAACAAGTGCATTCATTTTTTCAGATGTAGAAGCATTCTACATCTGAAAAAATGAATGCACTTGCTGCATAAACTCAATCTGTTGTGTGCCAAGTTCTCTCTCACTCTCACTGTGAAAGCATCTCTTCTATTATGCTTGTGTGTTTTCAGTGCTTTTTTCACTTTATTTGTGGTGTGTTCAATTATGTGCCATATTTTTGAGAACTGTCTAAAATGTCAGTCTATCTGGAGGAGACCACAAAATCAAATATTTCCATATGGTTAAAAACTGGCATGCCAGTAGGCTGATTTAAGTGAGGTATACATCCCTCTTTAGAGGGCACATTAAAAAAAAGGAAAGTTATGTCATATAAAAACATATGAATTTTTAATCTAAAACTGTGAATCTGTCAGCATTATATCAAAAACTACAATTATACAAGCATATCAAACATTATGAAGCCTGATATGTATATAGAAACATAACCAAATGATTGTTTTAAATAATCAGGCTATAACTCTGATTAATTTAATGATTAATAATAAGTAATTTGCTACTAGAGGTAAAGTTAGGTGCCATCTCTTAACTAAATTAATAATTATAATTTTAATATAATAAATTATTAATCATTAAATTAATAAGAGTTATAGTCTGATTATTTAAGGCCATCATTTGGTTACATTACTATGATTATATGTTTAATTTCTTCATTTGCCTTCTTTCTAAAGACAAAAAATATTCATGGAATTCTGAAAGTGCTTTTCTTTATACAGTAGAGCATTGATTATCCGAATGTTGATCAACCAAAACGTCAATTAACCGAAAGCTTTCCAGTCGGCAAATTTAAATTTCTGCTAGTGCTGTGGCATTGCAATCTTTGGCTATGTCTTGGGCTAATCCAATATTATTTTTGTTGGTGTGCGTGTTTTAGCTGGCAGCATGGCGCGACCATGAGAGGGTACTTAAGGACGTGCCAGGATTTGAACGAATTTCAACATGGGATAGGTTAATATATTTTTTCATACATAATCGGTTATCTGAAAAATCAATTTTCTGAACAACCCCAGTCCCCAATTGATTTGGATAATCAATGCTCTACTGCAATGTTTCTCAACCTCAAATGAATCGTCGCCCCTTCAATAAAACCATTATGTAGTATCTCCCCCTTCACTTCAAAATTCTGATGCCAGAAGCCAAGGCTAACACCAAATTCGTACTGTATTGAATAGACTAGTGACTAGTATAATGTTATTTATTTAATTATTGTACGATATAACAAATAAAATATCTAATTATTCTTAATATAATGTTTTACTACATCGCCCAGAAAATTGTTTTTCGCCCCCAAAATATAAATTGTTACTAATCGCCCCCTCAACATGGAAAAATGACCACATGGGGCAATATCGCCCCCATGTGGTCGTTTGAAAAAATTGAGAAACACCCCCATTGAAAAACACTGCTCTACTGTATTTATTTTATTGTAAATTGATTCAAAAACAAAAATAAACATATTAAATTTAAGAAACTCACTGTAAATTATCTTAACTAACATCAATTTAAATGGATTAGTGTGAAATTTGAGAGGAGAGTGTTATTTTTAAGGTCAGGGTAGTCCACACTGACTAACTGCTACTACTATTAATGTCAATAAGTTGCTAATTGTTTTATTGTCTTATAAAGAAAAATACACTTCCTGATTTTAAGTCAGTCAAATTACATTATTATTATTTTATTGTATGGGGAAGAATGTTTTCTTTAACATTTGTTTAACAACTAGTTTTGTTAGATCTGATTAATTTTATATTTTAGTTGCAGTTTAACTGGCATGCTAGTCTTGTCCTTTTATATGCATCATGCAGTTCATTCCACAAAAATATGGTATATAACTCCTACCTTTAACCATGGCAACCAAGAAGTGTGTGAAAGCAATGAATCTAAGAGAAAGGTTGTAGTATTGACAACTGAGATAATAGAAGAATACAACAATAATAGAAAAACTTAAAAAGCATGAAAAAGCTACATATGGTAGATATGGTGGCCTTGTTTAAGATGCCAAAGTCAATGATTTGCATCATTCTTAAGAACAAGAAAGCAATAAAAGCAACAAATGTGGCTAATGGTGCAACATTGACCTCCAGGAGATTGCACATTATTGAGATGGAAAAATTCCTCCTAGTGTGAATAAATGAGAAGCAATTGGCTAGTGTTATCATTTCAAGGATTATTTGTGAGAAAGTCAAGCAAGTGCATTGTGATCTTAAGAAATGGAACACGATCACTCCTCACTTAGATATTGTAAAAGCAATTTTTGTTTTATTATTATTTTATTTATTGCTTAAATGTTTTAATTTATTACTTACAGCATTTAATTGTGTNTTTTTAAACTTAAGATCCAAGTTACAATAGATAGGATCTAGTTTTAGGATTAATCCTCAGGCAAGCTGAGAATAAAAACACTTTTTTTTCTATATTTCCTTTCTATCTGTCACTTTCTCATTCTTGTTTTCATTTTTTATCTGCATCATCATTTTTCATATTAATTTAGACTGTAATTTTAATCCAGAATTGTATGCTGAATCTGAACTTTAATATATAAATTGAATTTCTCTCTCTCAAAACAAAACCTCACCTTGTCTCTCACCCTCCACAATGAGGTAGTCAGGTGGTGAGAGACAGAGCCTGACATATTTGAGACAGATTACTCCCCAGAAAAAATTCCTGAGTTTTTTGACCTGCCCAAATGTTATCCTGGGTCCCCAGAGCAGTAGACTGACGCCTTAACCGTCTCAGTCATCTAGATGCAAGATACAGTTAATATTAAGACAATATGCTAGTCAGTTCAGTATGGCTGTTGGCAAAAGCCAATACTAAGATATAATAGTTAACATGGATTTTTCAAATAGACTGTTAAATATGAAAACCACTTTATAAAAAATGTTTTATTTATTTATTATAAGAAACTTTTAAATTAATCAAGCGATTATTCAATATTATTAGATAAATTCTTGTTTTATATCTGGTTGTATTATTTATTTTTATAAGTAAATTTTTATATTAAATACATAAATTTTTAGAAACTAAGACTATTTTTTTCTATTGCATGATTCTGTGATGTTTTTCCCTCTCTCTTCCAAAGGGTGAAATTAAAGAACTTCCAATGAAACGAACAAAATATATTTTATAAAACTTTTATAAATTCCAACAAATATACAAAATTTTCTTTATAATGAAAATCATTCAAAATGTACTTTATGGAAGCTGATAAACTAAATGTATCAAATATGAAATAATTTACTAATTTTATTAATTTGAACCACAGTTATTCCCAATATATTGTCTTCATTATTCATTTGTTTTAACCTTACTCATTATGCATTTAACCCTAAAATTTTGAGCAAATAGGTTACAAAAATCCTTAAATACATTTCATTTTAATTAGCGTTTATTCCTTTATATTTAATACATTATATTTTCTGTAAATAATTCTTTTGAATTTTCTATTGTGTGATAACCCTTCAAGAGAATTATCTACTAGGTATGTTTTAATTGATAATTTTCACTATGTAATGTAAAAAATAAGCAATGCCTAATTAGGAAATAAATCAACTATTTTTGAATTAAAATATAATATTTAACTAAATGATCTTAGTGATAAAAATTCTGAAAGCATAAAAAAATTACTTTTTTTTTTAATGCTTTCAGAATTTTTATCACTAAAGAAGCCTAAAGAAGATTTCAGTTTACAACAGTTTCATAAAATTGAATTGAGTTATATTGGTGTTATAAATGAATCTGAAAAAACAAAAGAAAATAAACAATAGATCACTTGGATCTAAATTTAGAAAACCACCTTTGGCATTTACGAATGTCTAATGCACTTGGATAAACATCACAAATGTTTTTGGTAGCAACTGTTGCATTACTACTCTTGTGAAACTCAAAAAGCATACAATGCCAGATATGTACCTCTTCTGGTATTTGGCTGGCCATTTCACCAAAAATTGCAAACAAAAATTTAAGATTTAATTATTTACAAGTAAACAAGTCACTTTAACTTTAAAATGTTTTTCGCATGGCTTTGAAGTACACAATGAGCTGATAAATGATAAACAAGTATTGACATGTGCAGAAACGACATTACTTTCTGCAACATTTGCACTGGATGGAAGCGATATATAAAACAGCAAGAGAAAACGAGTGTATAAACAATAAGGATGAACTATCGTTATCGATAGCATGGCAAACTCTTATTTACGACACTTGAGAAGCCAAAAGCGATCCTTCTATCTACAGAGCATGCACAAGTTTAATACGATGATTGCATGAGTTTCCTTAGAACATTACGTTCAGATTTTCGAATAACATCGATTCTACCCGATTTATTCACCTGAAGAAGAACTAAGTTCGAAAACGTTTGTGAAAATATTTGGAAATAAGCACTGTTTTGGTTTACAGCAGAAGTAAGTCGTTTATTTTACAGTGTGTTGATAAGAGATGGTTTACCTAATATTTTACCTGTGAAATTTAACTTGATTACTATTATAACAGTGTTCTTCATTCTAAATCATTAGTATCAGAAGATAAACTATTTCAAAAAATATTCATTCATTTTTATTTTGCTTTAAATTCTATCAAAACAATTTTTTTTTTTAATTTCTTTTAGAGAAATTAATTTATGTATTTGAAAAATATATGTTAGCAACTTATCAATGATTATATAAAACATTCATCTTCCTAGTTAGAAGATAAACATTGTTATATTCTATTATTCATTAGACAAAGAAAAGAACTAGCAGAATGAATGTACAATTAATCCATTAATTAATGTTCACCACTTTAAACTTTCTTAATGATTCTTCCTGAGTTTTACAAAAATGTGAGTACTTGAAAATAGCTAATATAAAAGCATTAATTTATAAGTATTACATAGAATACTTCACAAGTACTTTAGAAGATGTGTATTAATTATTTCATAAATAACTGGTGGAATCAGATTGAAAAGTAAAGCTCTGCAAAAATATTTAAATAAAGGAAACTTTTGAAAATTGTGGCATAACAATAGTGGAACCAGATTTGACAGTAAGACTCAATATGTAAATAAAGTGCACATTACACAGACTGCAACTACAAGAAGTTTTGGATGAAGCAATGTTACCATGATAATAAATCAGGAAAACAATAATCATCACAGAGAAAGGCTTTGAGTTATACTTAGTGCCTTAAAGTAGTTGTACCTAAAATAATTTCATTGAACTTAGAGCACCTTTGAGCAATATTAGTGAAAGAACTTTAAAGCACAAAGTAAAGCTTAAGGCCATTTTTTGTAATGATAATTGTTTTTCTGGTTTATCATTGTGGAAATATTGCTTCATCCAAATCTTCCTGTAGTTGTAGTCTATGTAATGTGCACTCTATTAACAGTAAGACTCAACAGTCTTACTGTCAAATCTGGCTCCAATATCTTTATACCACAACTTTCAAAAGTTTCCTTTATTTAAATGTTTTTGATGAGCTTTATTTTTCAACCTGGTTCCACCAGTTTTTTTTAATAGATTTCAAGCATTTTTCAGTCATCAATAACTTCATAATAAAATACTTTTCATGATAATTCTATATTCATTCAGCCAACACTCATGCAATAACTTGCAGTAAGTCATGCCATATGATAACTGATTGATCAATATGTTGAAATTTAAGAAATGGACAACTATTTTATAAATATTCAACATCTTATAACAAAACTTTCAAAATGGCAAACAGGAGGTGGTCAGCTCTCAAACAAGCTATTAAACATATGCAGATGCCTTCTGGATTGTTTGATAGAGTGGTGTTGCTATTCTCTCATAAATCTAGGCAACAAAATGCTGATTGCATATGCCCAAAACTAAACAACAAATTTTTCAAAATTTAAGATATCCAAAGTACTCTTCATGAATACTAACTACTTTAAATTTCATCCAAATCAGTTTGTTGGTCATGGAGATATTAAGAGTTAAAGTTGGCACTTTAACATTGAATTTGTGGTAGAGATTTACTACTTACCACTATCATACTCTGTGATAAATTGCAGAATTTAATACAGGTAATCCTCGGTTTATGCCGATTCACAATAACGCCGCTACGCAATTTGCCGTTTCGCGGTGTAATTCCCCGAATTTCCCCTATGCCAGACTGATTTTCATTTCAGTGTTGATGTATTTACCGAGCCGCGACATTGTACATTCATTAAAACAAAGATTTTTATTGAATATATTTAGTTTTTCGGTTTAATATTATTGGGTATGTATACATTTGCATTAAATTAATGTTAAAACACTAAATGTTTAGGTACCCACGAGTCAAGTTATCAAACTTAATAGTCCAATAAATGGCGCCCTAATCCATAGCACCAATGAATGTATCCCGATTCAGTTCGTTTAGGAAAACACCTTACGACGAGTAGCACTTCCGTCAATCATAAACTATCGTTAGTGAGACAAATCTACTTCTCGTTGGCCAGACGATACTTTTTTATTAGCCAGACGATATCTATCTCTCCTTAGCAACCTTGAATTTTCCCGTTCAAACTGACCTTATACATGCGCTACGGCGACTGGTGGTCGACCAATCAATGTCTCCACTCGTCTGTAGCTCTACGTCGGGTTAATGTATCCTTTCAACTATGGAAAGTTTGATGGATGAACTTTGTGAGTTAGACAATGATTGGGAGCGAAGTACAAATGTAAAAAGAAGCATCATCGCATCCATTCGACCATATTCCGAAATTCTCAATGAAAGAAAACAAAAAATGTAAACAAGTAAAGATGATTACTTTTTTCCGAAAAATGTAAGAGATCCGAAACTAAAATTTTTTAATAAAAACATTTCACTTTATTTTATGATAAAATACATTTTAAAAATTAAAAATTTATATGTATTTTGTATTATATTGTATTAATAAACAAAATTATTTGCTTATTTTTCNAATTATTGTACGATATAACAAATAAAATATCTAATTATTCTTAATATAATGTTTTACTACATCGCCCAGAAAATTGTTTTTCGCCCCCAAAATATAAATTGTTACTAATCGCCCCCTCAACATGGAAAAATGACCACATGGGGCAATATCGCCCCCATGTGGTCGTTTGAAAAAATTGAGAAACACCCCCATTGAAAAACACTGCTCTACTGTATTTATTTTATTGTAAATTGATTCAAAAACAAAAATAAACATATTAAATTTAAGAAACTCACTGTAAATTATCTTAACTAACATCAATTTAAATGGATTAGTGTGAAATTTGAGAGGAGAGTGTTATTTTTAAGGTCAGGGTAGTCCACACTGACTAACTGCTACTACTATTAATGTCAATAAGTTGCTAATTGTTTTATTGTCTTATAAAGAAAAATACACTTCCTGATTTTAAGTCAGTCAAATTACATTATTATTATTTTATTGTATGGGGAAGAATGTTTTCTTTAACATTTGTTTAACAACTAGTTTTGTTAGATCTGATTAATTTTATATTTTAGTTGCAGTTTAACTGGCATGCTAGTCTTGTCCTTTTATATGCATCATGCAGTTCATTCCACAAAAATATGGTATATAACTCCTACCTTTAACCATGGCAACCAAGAAGTGTGTGAAAGCAATGAATCTAAGAGAAAGGTTGTAGTATTGACAACTGAGATAATAGAAGAATACAACAATAATAGAAAAACTTAAAAAGCATGAAAAAGCTACATATGGTAGATATGGTGGCCTTGTTTAAGATGCCAAAGTCAATGATTTGCACCATTCTTAAGAACAAGAAAGCAATAAAAGCAACAAATGTGGCTAATGGTGCAACATTGACCTCCAGGAGATTGCACATTATTGAGATGGAAAAATTCCTCCTAGTGTGAATAAATGAGAAGCAATTGGCTAGTGTTATCATTTCAAGGATTATTTGTGAGAAAGTCAAGCAAGTGCATTGTGATCTTAAGAAATGGAACACGATCACTCCTCACTTAGATATTGTAAAAGCAATTTTTGTTTTATTATTATTTTATTTATTGCTTAAATGTTTTAATTTATTACTTACAGCATTTAATTGTGTTATTTTTACCTTAAGTCTTTAAGTTCTAAAAACTTTCTCCTACTGAGTATCTATAGACCAAATTGTTTTTACCCTTTAGGCTACAAAGAAACTTAAATAGCAAAACCAGTCAAACAACATTTCTATTAGCCAATTTTGTTTTGAACAGGTAAAGTCGATTCTGTGTTTAAAGAGTTAAATTATGTATGTTTGCTGTTTAAGTTTATTGAAATGGCTATTGTCTGGGAACAGATTAATTTATTTTCCATTATTTCTAATGAGAAAAATTAATTCAGAGCAAATGATTGCTAGATTAGGTTGGGCTATATTACTGCTACTATTAATAATTAAATACTAAGTAATTTGGCTTAGAGGTAAGCATTATGCACTATCTCTTATTCAATTTATTAATTAATTTAGAAGGTTCTAGAAGAAAAGAATCAGCCTGGAGTATTTCAACAGATAAGTGGCTAAAACAGTAAAGACATCAGCCTACTACTCTGGAGAATCTGGAAATGAATTTGGGCACAAACCCCAGGAATTTTTTGTGAGTGTGTTCTGAATATGTCTGGTTTTTGTTCTGCATTATGCAGCTATACCATTGTAGTATTGATTTATGATGGGTATGATTAAAATGGCCCTCTTAGTGCCCACAGGATGGAAAGAGGTAGCAATGAAAACATAAAAATACAGTCAATTTAAAACTGAGTTAAAATATAAATACCTGCACTTCTACCACATGGATTGAATCCCAGCAACCTTTAATTTTCTTTGAACCATCTCCAGCTTTCTTAATAAGAATGACACCAGCAAAACCATGATCAAGATCCCATAAATACACAGAAGAGACCCCACCCTCAAAGTACATTTCTCTATATTGATCAAATGCTTGATTTGCATCTATTTCCAGTTTTCTTAACCTGTCTGAAGGCATTGCACCATCTTCCAGAGGAGGATCATATGCATTACTCCATGGTGATCTGAAATATTTACATAAAAAAGTTATATCAAACATTAAGTAACTTAATATTTTTAGCTGGTTAATAGCAGAATTAATATTTGAATATTAATTACAGTAAAGTGTTGAAAATCCAGATTCAGCTGTTGAAAAATATATATTAACCTCTTTCAATGGTAACTTCAGCATTGATGTTCTTTCAGGCTTATGCTGTTGATGTTCTAATATTTATAATTATTAGAACATCAAAAACAAAATTATAATTAGTATATTTTTGATTTAAATATAATGATTCTGTAAATCAAAATTACGAGTCTTTGTAAGCATTCTTACATTCCTTGTGAAATATTGGCTTGAACTTAGAACATTTAAACTTTACAGTTTAAAATACTACTTTACATGTATACTTGAAAATTTGGACAGGATCCAATTAATTTGAATTTTCAATACTTCACTGTAATTTAATTTTATAATTCTGAATTATAAATATATTTTGCATTATACATTATGCAATTTGAAACAATAAAAGTTCTCTTGACAATTTTTACTATTAAAATATATATATATATAAAATTTAACAAAAACTCTTCCTAACTTGTTACCGGTGCATTTTCCTTCTTCTATAAAATTGTAAATAACAAAAAAATAGCTCTTTACTAACATTTTTGAACCCCAACAACGGTTCTTCTTCAGGTATTTTTGAATCTCTGATGGAAATGCAGCTCGTAAAACATCAATTCGAAAATATGTACGTTCAAATGCACGTTTCTCGTTTACATCTTTGTGTGAGATCCGAAAGGCCCTGGGTCTAATTTATGAATTTTTATTAAATATGTTTAAATATTGACATGAAATATTACTTCGTTTTTGTGAAAAAAATATTGTTTTAGACGTGGGAAAAAACCAGATAACAAATGTTATTTCCTTTCATCGAACAGAACATCCTCTGTTTTTCCGTATCTGGTTAAAAATCTCGCTCAGATGGGAAATGGTTACCCCTCATTCATTCCCCCTTTCGTCCGTTCTCACGAAAGAGTTACTGGACGATGATTGGTCGAAATTCAGGAGATATAAGGGAAATCTAGTCCAAATTCGAGGAGTTCTTCGACAGATCCGAAGCATACAAACTCCACACACGTTTCCCTCCTGATGGCCAACGCCCATAGCGGAGTCCGATAGACTAAGTCCCGAGTCTACCCTTAGAAGAAGTGGTATTTTTATATTTTGTGCACGAATTGATCTCCCTTTCGAAAGTAATATGAACTCTTTTTACAAGGTGTCCTTTACCTACAGCAACGAAGACGACGAAAACTAAACAGGTCGTATGTTTAGAATCATTTTGTGAGCTCTCTCTCTCACTCGCGCATTAGCATAGATTAAGTCGTAGCCTCTAGTTTGTCGCTAAATGGTTGTAATCGAATTTTTGTATTCGTTTGTTTGAGATTTATTAAATTTACTCTTGTTTTATTTTATAAGAATGTCTCCTCAATTTATTCCGAATCAGATCGAAACGCGTGTTAATCCGCGTATAATAAGTTTGATTAACTGGTGTCAAGGAATCCTGACGAACGTCTGAACTTCGCGGTTCAGATCATCTTTGTTTACGCTCTCCTATTAAAGCTAGAGAACTGGTCTTACCGACTAGTGCCCGTAAGTGGCGTAGATTGAG
>NW_019384307.1:505665-506872 GCF_000671375.1 Centruroides sculpturatus
AAAATGTAAGAGATCCGAAACTAAAATTTTTAAATAAAAACATTTCACTTTATTTTATGATAAAATACATTTTAAAAATTAAAAATTTATATGTATTTTGTATTATATTGTATTAATAAACAAAATTATTTGCTTATTTTTCACTTATGTAGAACCTAACCCTATACCTCACTGTAAATATGGGTTCATTTTACACCGATTCGATTTGCGCCAGCTTTCGTAGGAACGGAACTGCGGTGTAAACCAAGGGCTACCTGTATTGCATATTAAAATTAATAATGATATTTTATTAACCAAATTAATGATTTAACTTGTAAAAACTAAGCTATTAACTTCTGTTAGTATAGTCATTTACAGTAATGGGTGACTTCACTAAGAAATAAGCTGTAGAATAGTTTTCTGAGTTATAAATTTTTATACTGGTTGAACTTTCTTGTTAAATGTCAGAGAATATACATATTATTTATTCAAAGTCACTTGGAAATGCTACTGCTATTTATTTTAATTGTATTTGTGTATCTATCTTTTCAATTGTATATCAAACATCACAAAGCCTGATATGTATATAGAAACATAACCAAATGATTGCCTTAAATAATTAGGCTATAACTCTGCTAATTTAATGATTAATATTAAGTAATTTGCTATTAGAGGTAGACATTAGCTGTCATCTCTTAACTAAATTAATAATTATAATTATGATTTTAATAATTTAATAAATAATTTAGAATCATCTGGAAGAAAAAAACTGATCTGGAATGGGGCTTGAACCTGCAAGGTTATATCTAAATTTAAATATATCTGGAAGCAAAGGCTAGTTTGGGATCTGGGTGGTGCAACTGGCAAGCGCACTGCATGGCAAGCAAAGGTTGTGGGTTCAAGCCCCACCCCAGGTCAGTTTTCTTCTTCCAGATGATTCTAAATTATTTATCAAATTATTAAAATTACATTTATTAATTTAGTTAAGAAATAGCATCCGTCTACCTCTAGTAGCAAATTACTTAGTATTAATCATTAAATTAGTGAAGTTATAACCCAATTACAGTAGATCCCCCTATAAGACGGTAGATACGTTCCGTTCTTTATGAATCAATTTTGTAGGAATCATAGTTTACGGACTACGGCTGTTTGAAAGGTTTTCTTTCATAAAATTAATCGATTCTAGACTAATTCGACTCAACATTTCCAAAATACGTATATTTTTTTG
>NW_019384307.1:506908-521714 GCF_000671375.1 Centruroides sculpturatus
ACAATACAATTATGTTAAAATTTAACAAAAACTCTTCCTAACTTGTTACCGGTGCATTTTCCTTCTTCTATAAAATTGTAAATAACAAAAAAATAGCTCTTTACTAACATTTTTGAACCCCAACAACGGTTCTTCTTCAGGTATTTTTGAATCTCTGATGGAAATGCAGCTCGTAAAACATCAATTCGAAAATATGTACGTTCAAATGCACGTTTCTCGTTTACATCTTTGTGTGAGATCCGAAAGGCCCTGGGTCTAATTTATGAATTTTTATTAAATATGTTTAAATATTGACATGAAATATTACTTCGTTTTTGTGAAAAAAATATTGTTTTAGACGTGGGAAAAAACCAGATAACAAATGTTATTTCCTTTCATCGAAGAGAACATCCTCTGTTTTTCCGTATCTGGTTAAAAATCTCGCTCAGATGGGAAATGGTTACCCCTCATTCATTCCCCCTTTCGTCCGTTCTCACGAAAGAGTTACTGGACGATGATTGGTCGAAATTCAGGAGATATAAGGGAAATCTAGTCCAAATTCGAGGAGTTCTTCGACAGATCCGAAGCATACAAACTCCACACACGTTTCCCTCCTGATGGCCAACACCCATAGCGGAGTCCGATAGACTAAGTCCCGAGTCTACCCTTAGAAGAAGTGGTATTTTTATATTTTGTGCACGAATTGATCTCCCTTTCGAAAGTAATATGAACTCTTTTTACAAGGTGTCCTTTACCTACAGCAACGAAGACGACGAAAACTAAACAGGTCGTATGTTTAGAATCATTTTGTGAGCTCTCTCTCTCGCTCGCGCATTAGCATAGATTAAGTCGTAGCCTCTAGTTTGTCGCTAAATGGTTGTAATCGAATTTTTGTATTCGTTTGTTTGAGATTTATTAAATTTACTCTTGTTTTATTTTATAAGAATGTCTCCTCAATTTATTCCGAATCAGATCGAAACGCGTGTTAATCCGCGTATAATAAGTTTGATTAACTGGTGTCAAGGAATCCTGACGAACGTCTGAACTTCGCGGTTCAGATCATCTTTGTTTACGCTCTCCTATTAAAGCTAGAGAACTGGTCTTACCGACTAGTGCCCGTAAGTGGCGTAGATTGAGCTCTGCGTCCTTGGCTACTCTCACATTTGTTTGTCATGCACAGTCAATTACAATACAGCTATCATAAATTACTGTTCATAAGTGCCTGCCATGCTTATGAACAGTAATAAAGGGATAGATAATCAATGCATCAATCAAAAAGAAGAGATTACACTATCACTAGCGTGGCAGGTGCTTATAAACAGTAATTTATGATAGCCGTATTGTAATTGCGCATGACAAAGATGTAAACGAGAAACGTGCATTTGAACATATATATTTTAGAATTGATTGTTTTATGTTTTATGAAGAATGTTTTATGAGCTGCATTTCTATCAGAGATTCAAAAATACCTGAAGAAGAACCGTCGTTGGGGTTCAAAAACGTTAGTAAAGAGCTATTTTTTGTTGGTTACAATTTTATAGAAGAAGGAAAATGCACCGGTAACAGGTTAGGAAGAGTTTTTGTTAGTATTCTCCAGTGTTGAGATAAAGATGTGTATATAAAATTTATATATTAAAATGTACTACACATTTTAACATAAATATATGCACTTCTCCAGTTCTTTTTGATTTCTATTCTTTATGTACATCATTAATTCAAACANGTTTACGCTCTCCTATTAAAGCTAGAGAACTGGTCTTACCGACTAGTGCCCGTAAGTGGCGTAGATTGAGCTCTGCGTCCTTGGCTACTCTCACACTGGTGTAGCAGGAGTGGGGTCTCGAGCTTAAGAAAATTCCCTAATACACTCTCACATCTGGTGTCACGGGAGTGAGTTTGGAATCTTAGTAATATAGTAATATCGTAATAATATCTCACAGTTAATATAATTTATATAAAATAATCAGAGATCTGATTCGGAAGGAAAGACATATAGTCGATAATTGTTGATTTTGACTCGAATCTAGAGAGATAATTTTTAAGATAATTTTAAGTTAATTATAAGATAGAAATAAAAATGGATAGAGATAGAGAAGAACCTCCGCGAGCTACGTTAGCTGGTAATCCCATAACGTTAGGCGGACTGGGTGGAATGATTCCCCTCTTACCGGTCTTCTCAGGGGACGCAAAAGGTCCAAAAGTATCAGAATTTTTCGATACGTTAGCAGATGTGACTAGAGTAGCAGCATGGTCAAAGGCACAGATGCTAGCTGTAGCTAAATTAAAATTGACTGGCATTGCCCGGGAATTTGTGCGTAAGGATCGGCGAGTAAAAGACGTGGAGGATTATGAGGAATTTAAGAAAATAATGATAGAGCGTTTTGAGAAGGTCCCTTACCCATATCGAATCCAGAAATTCTACGCGTGCGTCCAGGCCAAAGATGAGGACGTACAGACATACGCCGTACGACTCCAGGCCTTAGCCGAGGAGGTTGAGATTGAACACGAAGGCGCGAACGAAGCCGAAATAGAAGTCATAAAACGGGTTAAAGAAAAAGAATTGGACGAGAGGTTGAAAGTCCAATTTATGAATGGTGTAGACCTCCGGATAAGAAAAAGGGTTATGTCCAGAGAACCTGAAACCTTCGACCAGGCCTTGAAAATAGCAATAAACGAGGAGAATATAGAGCTCCTCACTTCTCATCCTAGGGGTCTTTTAAAAGTAATAAAAGAAGAGGAAAAATTAGCCGAGATTAAGGAGAATAATTTTAGGGAAACGGAATCTGATCCCGAAGGACAAATGGAAGAAGTAGTTAAGGCTATAGAGGACTTAAGAAATCAATTTAATACATTTGTAAGACAATCCCAGGAGAAGGGAGATAAAGATCNTTACTTTAAATTGCAAATTAAATATAATAATTATACTATGTATTTTATTAGATCTCACAAACTGTAGATCAGGTTATAATATTGATTAATCTAAAAATACTGCATAAATTTAGAAAACTAAATAATCAATTTTTCAATTTCCAATGAAAACAGCCACATTTCTTCCAAATAATAGACTAAACAGATGAGGATATCATCCAACATATTTTATTACAGTTCTTAATTTCTTAATGTATATGCATTTGCGCATGTTTACTGGGTGTGTTTATCTGCATTTTGTGGGGGTATGTGTGTGATAATCTACTCAGAAGTTATAGCATCCCGAATCTTTAGCCTCGTGTTTGGGGGACAAAGGCCATTGTTCTCACTCTGTGGTCCATCCAACCCTAACCTGGCCTCTCTGGCTAGACAGTGCACTAGTTTCTCTACTTGGCCACTGCTGGTTTCATCTCAATTTCTGTGGATACTGTGGTTGTATTGTGATTAATATGGAATTGTGGTAATATGGGAAAGCCAACCAGGACAAGTGTGTCTCATGTAGCCCCAACCAGTCCAGACAGGACTCAATTAATATGAACTTCATCAAAGAAAAGTTAATATCCACCATTAACTTGTGTTTAGAGACTATTCTTACAAGTGTCCCTTCCAGTAGCAATGTAGCAATGGATGAGAGGCCCTGGCTTGTGATGCAGCAGTATGGATGCACGCTGCAGCTAATCAACTTTTCGGGATCATTCTAGAATTGCAGCAAAAGCAAGTCAATGCAACAGCATAGCCACCCTCACCTCTCTATGCAGATATAGTAAAGAAAAACTTGAGGCAAGTAAGTAAAGACACAAGGCTAATAAACGCCAACTTCGATGGAATGGGTAGTCAAAATGAGGCACAGGATGGAGACCACAGTTTGATTACCTCTCTGGTGGTTGAGCAGGACCAGACAAAGCCAGTGGCTGAGGAATTAATGTTGATTCTTCAGGAGCCAATATTTCCCCCAAAGAACTAGGGCTAAATGTAAATGTAATATTAGACCACTTTCCAGCAGAGATATATCTACAAGTGTGAAATCTAATAGAGACATGGAGGTCCTAAAGGAAGCCATTCAAAAAATACCTATCTTGCAAATAGAATTGTTACAAAAGAAAAGAAAAAGAGATCTCCAAGTGTAATCTTACTAAATCTCCCAAGAGATTTAACTGAGGCTGAGTTAATGGAGCACTTGTATCTGCTCCATTAACTCATCCTCATATGCGACACTTACTCTAAGGAAAAATTTTTAAAAGAAAACTCTTTCCAGCACTTTATCACCCCTCGACATAGGGATGAGGTTCATCATGCAGTAAGACTCAGCCTAATAGAGGCTGGTAGAGTTTCCATTGGTTAAAACTCAATACAGGTAATGACCACATCCCTGTTACAATTGCTATGGCTTCAGCCATATTTCTAGTAGGTGTGATGAAAAACAAAAATGCAGCCACTGCGATTGAAAACACAGGTTTAAAGAATGCCAGAATCAACACAAAGAACCAAAGTGCTCAAACTGCACCAAATATAATAAGGTAGTTCCAGAGAGCCGTAGAGTGGATACGAACCACAACTCGTTTGCGGCCAACTGCCCATGTATGAAGTGGTACAAGGCACAAATCATTGCTAACACTAAATACCATTAGGATCCTTCAGGTATCTGTTTTGTCCCTGCTATGGATACTTGCAACTCTACGCACATTAACCCTGGAAATCAGGGCAACCATATGAAGGATAAGATCATGATATACAAATCAACTTACAGAGATCGAAAGCAGCTTCTTCTGAAGCCCTGCAGATGGTGAAGAAACATGAAATTGATGTTTTTCTCCTTTCAGGAGCCATATCTTTGTAACAGCAGGATTGCCATGTTGGGCTTAGACAGGACTTTAAGTCTATTCCTCACAAGCAAATTTTTCATTTGATTGTTTTTAGTAATTTCTAGTTAAAATTTAACATTATCAATTTCAGTAATTTCTGTTCAACTTTAAGTTTATAAATACAGCTCATGCTTGCTTTCAAAAAGTTAAACAAAAAATTAAAACAATAGAATGTAATATTTAATCTAACATCTAACAAAATTATTTCTTTCTTAGTCTAACTATATCATTTGAAAATTATATATTTAAGTTGGTCTGATTCACTAACACAAGGTGTGTTTCTAAGATTTAAATTTAAGTTAAGTTGGTGTAACTTTGATACAAAGTTATATTATGTTATATTTTAAATTAAAAATAATGTATAATACACCTCTCAAAAACCTCAACTAGAGTCCAGTGACATGTCAGTGAATTCTATTGTGGCCTTGAGAAGTGCATTATTCCATGTTTTGAAACTGTGTCATATCTTTGTTTGTTTTAGTGCATTATTGTTATATATTAAGTCCAGTTGGAGGGTGAAAGTACTATTAAAAATAATGATATGAAAATAAGTTAATAAATAAATATGTTTTAGAAGACAATTTATCAGTTTAAAGCAATTCAAATAATTAAATAACTTTCTAAATAAATAAATAAAAGTATGACATAATTTAAAATAAAGTCAAATCAATAAAATTCACAACTGAATATGAGTGGATGAAGGTGTTATGTTAAAATCATTCAAAACCCAATTGTCCTTGGATGAAGGTATAATGTCTCTCATATACAACAATCAAATATTGCAGAAATTAAATAATGCTATAATGCTCTCTTAATATATTACATATAATTATTTACACTGAAATAATTACATAATAAAAANACGCTCTTATCATCACGAATCGCTAGAAACCTAGAAAATAAAGCCCCTGTGCATTTCACGATGCCTATGGAGGTGGAAAATAGTCCGGGAAAAACTGTTCTCTTAAGAGGCACAGCACTGCCGACATTTAAATTTAGGGGATTAAAATTTAAAAGAATAGTGAGAATAGTCGATCCAGAAATAACCCTACCCTGTGAGGGAATATTAGGAAAGGATTTCCTTATAGAAGGGAATATCACGATAGATCGAGAAAATAAAAGGATAATTTTAGAAAACGGCAAGGAGGTACATTATTGCTCCTCAAGACCTCCAAACGGAAGTAGTTACCGAGGTAAAACGCGGAAATTCAGACAAAATCAAATGAATAGAAATCGTAAGGAAGTCGATTTGAAGTATTCAGAAGCTAGTGTATTACGCATTGTTCGAGTGTCTCCCCGCAAACTCCATTCAAGAAAGAACAAGCATTTAGGGACCATCAGAAAAACGGAAGCTAAGTGCAAGGCCACTAAAGATGAAATAAACAATAGGGCTAAGGATATAAAGTTAGGTCGTCAGAAACAAATTAAGAAGAATAAAATAAACAATAAGGAAATTATCCAGGAGATTAAACAAAAAAGGAGAGAAGAAACAAAGTTAAAATTAAACAAAGAGAAGTCCTTCGATAAGTCTATGCAAAAGATACAAGAAATGTGGGATAATAAGACGATCGAAAAAGTCGATCTTACACATAATGTGGTGGAAAAAGACGAGAAGAAAATCGAGTCAAGTCGTTTTAAAGGCTCCACCATCCCTGAACTTTATAAATTAATAAGCCTATTGATATATTTAATAACAGAGAAGAAACAAAGTTAAAATTAAACAAAGAGAAGTCCTTCGATAAGTCTATGCAAAAGATACAAGAAATGCGGGATAATAAGACGATCGAAAAAGTCGATCTTACACATAATGTGGTGGAAAAAGACGAGAAGAAAATCGAGTCAAGTCGTTTTAAAGGCTCCACCATCCCTGAACTTTATAAATTAATAAGCCTATTGATATATTTAATAACCCTATTGTTGGGACAAGTTAAAAAGGCCGATGATACAACGAGAGAAACTCAGGAGATTGAAGAAAGTGAACCGAAAGTAGAAACCTTTAAGAGTAAAGTGCCAGTGGCCGTCTTTGAGAGGCACAAGGATTACCCTATAATGCAACCTAATAAAATTAGAACTCCAAATAAGGGTGCAAATGTTCAAAGGAAGTAAAAATCCGTAAGGTGATAATAAAATATAGGAAATATATAAATAGAAGTTGCAATCCCTAAAGAATTAGAGAATTATCACTTTCCACATTAGTAGATCAAGTTCTTCCCAAAGAAATATCGAAAGTGTTGGTGACTTATGAAGTTGATTTAGAAATAATGTTAAATAGTACTAAGTGAAGGAATTAATGAATCAATGATAGAGTTTGTATATACATATTTAGTGAGCGAAATCCAAGAAAAGAGAATAATATACATTCTGAAGATAAGGGAGTGGCCCCTTATAACAATTAAAATATTTTCTACAGGTGGAGAACGCTCTCCTGAAATTATAAAGACAAGACGAAGCTCATTCCCCATTTACTCACACTCTTCAATAATGAGATTAGACACGAAGATGAGGTCCTCGATTACATTCGTCTTCCAAATTTGCATCCTGATAGACGTAAAATGGAGTTATAGAGCTCAAGAGGTAATCGAATTCGAGGAAGGTGTCATTTTCATTCACAAAGAGAACTTTTTGATGATATCTAGTCATTGGACCTTGATCCATGACTTCGATTTCGATCATTTTGATCAACAAGTAGAGTTTTTTAACACAATCTCTTGAATCTTTAAGAACCATGATCGTAAACAGAGAGCGAGCATCAACTGAGAAAAGAAAGGATCAAGCAAGATGGATCTTACCTACAAATGGATACGAAATACTTATATCATCTTTCTCGGAATACAAAAGAGGCTATTATAATTTAAAGGGATTAGTTACCCTTGATAAAGAAAGTAGAAAGAGAAGAGGTTTAATCGACATAGGAGGAAAAGAATTGAAGTTTTTATTCGGAACAGCTACATCCGAAGATATCGAAGTTTTAAATGGAGAAATCACAAATATAAAACGTATTAATAAAGGTATAATTCATTTAGTACAGTCACAAGCGACTTTTCTAAACGATACTTTGAGAATAAGTAAGAACAACAGGCAGAAAATAAATAATTTGTCAAGAAGACAAGATTCCTTCGAGAACTTACTAAAAATATATNAAAAAAAAAAACAGACTTATACTGAAGTCAATTAATTATGTTATTTTCTAATAATCTGAAACTAATAACTTCAGATAATGAAGTTATTATTATATGATAATGATAGTTATAAGATCAGAATTAAGGAGCAAATTAAAGAATTATAACAACTCAACTGATAATTTTTTTTATTATAGAGTCAAATAATAATTAATCAATTAATTAATAATACTGTAAAACTAATTTTTAAATATTTTTATTGAGAATTCATTAATATTTCTATTTTACCAAATCAATCAAGTCACTAAGATTTTTTTCTATTTGCTGAGGTGGCAATCTTCTCATTAAATCAAGAGCACAGTCTAATTGTTGATCCGTCTAAAAATAAAAACAGATAGTAAATTAATCAGATATTTTTAAACAGAAAAATAACTGAAATAAATTCAAATTACTTTTATGCTACAAATATCCATTGCAGTAAAAATTATGATATTGAGAATATTTTTGCCTGTAGATAAATCTTAATTGATATAAATAAAAGTATCTTTTATAAACTTTCATTTTCTTTATGATAATGAAAATCCAGCTTTCAAGTTACATGAATGTTTTGCTGTTTAATGCAACTTTTAATAATATAATCCAAGTCTCACTATAAGACACTTATATCACTGTAGAACTTAAAGAACATTATAAGAGCACAGATTTAACAAATATGAAGAACAGAGTTTGTAACAAGTCTAAAGAATATAAAAAATAGTAGCAAATATTTTCCTATAATCCATGAAATTTTTTCTTACATAACTTAATACATAATTATCATCTTAACATTATTATTGTCATGTACAGTACACACACACATTTTTTAAATTTATTTAAAGAGATCGCAACTACTTTAGGATTAATTAAATAAAAAAATTCCATAAATGTATTTTTATTTCAATATAAAATTTCAGAATTATCTTTTATATAAATAATTAATACATTAAAAATAGACAATCATATCATCATCAGGTGTTACATGATACTATTA
The DNA here is from genome assembly GCF_000671375.1 of Centruroides sculpturatus. Taxonomy (NCBI): domain Eukaryota; kingdom Metazoa; phylum Arthropoda; class Arachnida; order Scorpiones; family Buthidae; genus Centruroides; species Centruroides sculpturatus. The sequence continues at coordinate 515,827 of NW_019384307.1, forward strand.
GTTCAGTACTTAGTTTTCATAACCTGCTTTGTCACATTAATTTGTTTCATTATTCTCATTTTTCAGTTATGTATCAAATGTAAATGCATAAGTTTCATTTCCCATCTCAGAAATAAAATCAATAAAATATTTTATTGATTTTATCAGGAATTTCAATAAAATATACCTAGATTTTAAATAACATTGATTATCAGTCATAATAGTCATGAATGTTAAAAGCATTATAACATAATACTGACACAAAATAAAGAAAAACAACCATTTAATGTTATCTCTAATTTAAAAAAACAACAATTATTCTTAAATGCATTTAATTTATTTTAATTCCTAATGGATCTATCTAATGTTAGCAACAAATATCTCTTGCTGTTTAAGAAAAAGTTATTTTTTAATATCTGTTATACTTTTTGTGTGTCTGCAAGTTGTACTCAATCTTATCACATAATTTAAGATGAAAAAAAACTCTTAACTGTCAAACAAAAGAATACTCTGCTCAGAATAAATCAAAAATACTTTATATAATGAAATAAAATATTTCTTTTGAATGTGATAATGATAAACTTGAACAAATGCAGATACTCCAAGAATTTTTAAGTATTAAAGAGTTAATTTCTTTGAATATCAAACAGTTATTAAACATGTCAGCAAAAATTGATTTTCTTCAATGCTGATAGTGTTCTTTGGTTAAAAAATCAATAAAAATTATTCATTTTTCTTTTTTGTTTCCATGTATTTAAATATATCTATATTTTAACTTAGTGCAACAATTAAAATAGTCTAAAATATTATTTCAAGCAAACTAAGATTTCAATTACTTAACAGTTCAAATAAGAATTTACTATTTTAAACATTAGCAACTTTTCCAATTAAAAATTCATTGTGAAAATTAACCAAACAGTGACAGTCCAAAATATAAATTCTCAGACACAGAGCTTGTCTCTGTGTGTGAGAATTCATATTTTGGACTGTTACTGGTGTAAACGATGGAAAGGAAAGCAAAGCAGGAAATTTTTCTTTGTACATTTGTGATATTTCATATTTGTAAAAATTTAAAACTTGGCTGATGGCATTTAAATTTTTTAACTCATAAACTAATTTATTTTAAAATATAAAATTACTTGTTTCTTCTAATTCTATGTCACGACTTGGTGCATTTATCGACACTTGGCAAATAATTCCATCACTTCTTTTAATTCATACAGAAACGCGTTTCGGGCTTTCACCCCTCTTCAGTCTGTTACATCGATAGTATACGGTATCAGTCTGGCACTTTCCGTACTTTCCGTACTTCCCGCTCCCTTCCCCTCCCATCTTCTCCCGACTTGACGGCCTCCCCTGCATGCCTTGTAATTTGTAACTTCACCCCTCCCCGACAAATAACTATAAAATTACATATTTAAAATAAAATTTTCATTATATTTTAAATTTGAAATGATAAAAAATTAAACTTATATATTAAATTTATGTTTGCAAAAGTGGAATCTTTCTTCATTATCAAATATGTTTTCATGATGAAAAGAATAGACAACACAAATTTCAATAGTTTAACTTGAAAGTTAAAAAAAAAAGTTATATCTACATTACATTCAATATAGAACTGATGACAGTACAAAAATTTTGTTATTTGATATGTATTTGCACATACAGTATTAGAAACATACTTAAATGGCTTATAACTTTTTAATAATGGAAATTATAATACTGTGTTTAATTTAATTTTTTTTCAATTAAATAAATTTTACATTAAATAACAGTTTATATAATTATAAAATAATATTACTGAGAGAAATTTATTGCAAAAAACATATTCAACATTTTCTTGATTAAGCATACAAGTGTTACAAATAAATATAATTACATGTAGCATTTTACATGTTGCATAGTAATCTATATCAGATATTATTGTATATAATCCTAATTTATTTTTTAAATATCACTTTCATATGTAGTATATATAGAAAATTGCAAGATTAACACAAAAAAATATAACAGATATTGTGCATGTTAGGAGTATGTGCTTGGAAACTCATTTTGCACATTAGCATATTTATTTTATCACTAATCTCTAATTTATTGTATCATTAGCCTAACATGCTAATGACAGTATCTATGCATGCAATATATAGGGTTGGCAACTAAGTGATTGTGGATTTTAAATAAGAAGGAAAATTCAAAATTTTTGCTTAAAAATATAACTTTATTCAATTAGGTATTGTCCATTTTTGTCAATGACCTCTTGCCATCTTTCAGGCAATGTCATAATTCCATGTTCATAAAACTTCCAATTTTTGCCAGCAAAAACTGAATTAAATGTATTTTTACATCATCAGCGTCAATAAAAATTTTGCCATTTAAGGAGTTCTGCATGAAACAAAATAAATGGTAATCTGAAGGCGCAAGGTCATGGCTATATGGTGGATGTGACAACACATCCAACCTAGCTCCAATAATTTTTGGCGAGTGACAAAGATGTGTGGGACTTTGCATTATCATGCTGGAAAACAACACCCTTACGATTTGCCAATTTTGGCCGCTTTTCTTGAACTGCATCGCTTAGTTTGGCGAGTTGTTGAACATACACATTTGAATTAATCGTTTGGTTTCTTGGTAAAAGTTCAAAGTATAGAATTCCTTTATAATCCCACCAAACTGACAGCATAATCTTTTTTTGGTGAATCTCAGCTTTTGGTGTCATCTGGGCTGGTTCATCTTGCATCACCCACAATCTTTTCCGATTAACGTTGCTATAAACTAGCCACTTTTCGTCGCCAGTAATCAGTCGTTTCAGAAATGGATCAATCTCGTTGTGTTTCAGAAGTGAATCACAGATGCTAATGTGTTGCATCAAATGAATTTCTTTAAGCTGATGAGGGACCCATAAATCCCGTTTCTTGACATAGCCAAGCTGTTTTAAATTTTTTTTTAATGCATGTATGCGATACATTGAGCTTCTGTGCAATCTCACGTGTTGTGCTATGACGATCTGAATCGATAATGGCCTTGATATGGGTCTCATCAACTTCAACTGGACGGCCAGATCGCTGAGCATTTTTCAGTGAAAAATCACCAGAACGAAATTTGGCAAACCAATTTTGACACTTCCTTTCTTTCAAGGCTTCATTCCCATATACGGCACATAACTTCTTGTGTGCTTGTGATGTGTTCTTGCCTTTCGGAAATAATACAATAAAATATGTCTGAAATGCACGTCTTGTTCTTCCATTTTTAAATTGGGATAAAAACAAAACTAAATAACTAATCGATACAATTTTTTTACTAAATTAAAGGTGGAAGTCCAAACAACAAGAAAACAATATAGGTTAAATGCTTTGAACACAATGACAAAGCAAAAAAATGTGCTAAGACCACCTATTGACAAAATCCGCAATCACTTAGTTGTCAACCCTATATTACATACTAGATTTCACATGCATTCATGACAATGACCAAGATTCTTGCAAATGCTGTGGAAGCAAACAGCAACTAATTGCAAAATGAAAGTACTTATTAAATGATGAACAATTTCTTTAACAGATATTAAATAATTTGAGAAAATAGAAAATATTAGAGATAATGTACAGGTAACCCCTGTATAACACGGGAGTTACGTTCCAAAAAATTGCTGTGTTATGCGAATCCGTGTTATATGAAACAAAGAACTAGTGTGAAAAGGGAGTTAGGTTCCAAAAATTAAAAAACATGTTGTTAAATCCTTATTTAAATCAAATTTATTATTCATTTTTTTCATAGGTAAAATACTTATTTATTATTTAAGTAAATATTTTACCAGAGGATTATTCATTTTATACCATGATCTCAGCATGAGCATCATCAACTAGTAACAGTTTGTGGGTGTTTCGTTAATAGCGGTCGCTCTGCAATGGGAGCGAGCTGCTGTTTGTAGGCATTTATGAATGATGGCAAAAGAAAGATGGCGACACACGCACTATCGATAGTATCATGATGGAGGAATCTATAATTCCAAAATGAGCTTTTAGAGGCAAAAGAAGGATCCCAATTGTATAATTTAACCATTAAATGGATTATTTGTTGAAAGAGCAGTCAAAGTAGCCACGAAAACAATTAGAATGCTCGTGCAGAGTTATGCGGAGGTATAAAAGAACGCATCCTTTATTACATTTTATGTTGTACAAGGGTTTTACCCAATTCCCAAACCATGTTAGAGTGAACCTGTGCTATAAAAGCACCTTGTTATACGGGGGATGTTCTCAATTCTCGAACTGTGTTAGAGTGAATCCGTGCTATAGAAGTGCCATGTTATACGGGGGTTACCTGTATTACCTTTTAGAATGATTTGATTTTAATCAAATGGGTTCTGCTTTTCATTAAATTACTAGGGATAACTTTCTAATTAAAAAAAGTAGTCTCATTAATTTCTTAATTAGTTTAATTAGGATTCTAGTTCATTCTCATAGTGTTTCATTTTTACAATATAAAGATATCCTACATTATATAAAAAAACAGGTTTTGCCTCAAAAATTGTGTCACAATATAATACATTTCATATTATTTATGCTATGTAGGTTTTATAAAATAAATTATTTTATAATTGCCATCAAACTTATTTACATCACATATGTGACATTATTTACTATTTTAGCTTACATCTCAACAATTCTTTTTCCATGATCATGTGGTATTGTAAGATAGATTATTTTTAGCATATTTTTGTTGTTTCATTTTCATTCAGTTTCAGATTGATGTCAGAATTATATTAATCAGATAAAAGTTTTCTTTTCTATTGGACAAAATAAATTTTCACTTTTTGCCGAAAGATATCATTTTTCACTAAAAATAAAGTAGCAATTTTTACTAATAAATACAAGTATATGTTGATGTAAATAATATATCAAAAAACAGGTAATATGTTAACTAGATTTAACAGTGAGAAATTGTAACATTTTAACCATTAACCTATTTTTATCATTATATATTAAATCCTGCAACTCTCAAATGATAAATGTCTTCAAATAATATTCCAAGCCAAAAAATGACATGAGAAACTATAGGCCTAGAAACTATTTGGTTAAATTATTTTATAGAATCTAGTTTAAAAAATATTTATAGTGAGATTTTGATTAATATACATATTTGACTCTTCTCTAATGGCACTTACAAAAAATAACTAAATCTTACAAATCTTTAAAATGTAGTCTATTTTATTATAGCATCTAACAAAACCGATTATGGGAATGCTTTTAATTTAAGTTAAAAATGTTCCATAATCGGTTTTGTTCAGTATAAACTGAAAATTTTTTCGATTCATTTCTAATGAAGGTCAATTAATTGACCAAAAATTAGATGCAATAATAAAATAGGTTCATTTCAAAGGTTTGTAAGATTTAGTTATACATATTTGAAATGTATGAGACAGAACATATAATTATGTAATAAATTCTCAATAAAGCAATATATTATTAATTTTGAGATAACTGCAACTAACTATGCATCTAACAGAACTAATTAATAATTATGGTATAAAAATTTATTTAAATGTTATTTATATAATAATCCTTATGATTTCCAGAATGATCCCAACATTGTAAATAAAAATTATCAGTAATTTGACCTAATTTTAAGCAAAATTACTTTTTCTCAACAATAATGCATTCAGAATTACAGGTAACCCCCGTATAACACGGTAGTTACGTTCCAAAAAATTGCCGTGTTATGCAAATCTGTGTTATACAAAACAAAGAACTAATACGAAAAGGAGGGTTAGGTTCCAAAAATTAAAAAACATGCTAGTATATTTTCATAATTAAGATAAATATCTTCATTAAAATTTTTTTAAGTGATACATATTAATATAAATTAAACAATATTTTCTTCGTCATCACTAAAAACACTATTAATTAACCGAGAGC
>NW_019384307.1:522585-529274 GCF_000671375.1 Centruroides sculpturatus
ACACTATTTCAGTAGTAAAATATTTTTGTTTCTATACATTCCAATTTGAAATTTGTAGGTTTAAAAACATGAAGCAGGCCTTGGTCAATGTTAAAAATATTCTTAAAAATAATTTGTAGTTTTGAACTGAAGAGGGACTTAAAATACATATAAGTCCGGAATGCATATGTCAAAACAATAAAAGAAGTATCTAACCTGAAAGCTGTATTGATAGTCTACCAAACTGAATTGATCGGATTAAAGAGACACATACACAACGAAATAGCAGCTACCATAAGTGATATTTTAAAAATATTTGTTGGATGTTTTTATTAAAATTTTTTTACTGGATTTTAAAGGTTCTTGATTGTTTGGAATGGTCATACTTTCAAACACCAATCAAAGAAACATCCTAATTTGCTTGTAGACCTGACAATGGCCTATTAAGTATGTTGTTTTCCTGGGATTTCTGTAAACAGATTTCCTGGGATATACTGGCAAAATTATGCAAAGCTTTTCCTGGGAATTATCAACCATATTAAATAAAATATATTCTTTATAAAAATACTCATACCTAATTTTTAAATTTACATCATGCCTTACAAGTCTACAAAAAATTATTTAAAGGCATTTTTATATATTTGAAAAGTTGACAATGTAATTCCAGTGTCTTTAAAACACAAAAGTCTTCAACAAAATTGCCATTTGGCATTTTTAGTGTCTAGCTGGCTTAGGAAAAATACCTAAGCAAATATACAAATATAATTTAGGAATATACCTACAGTAGTTAGCTTAGGTATTTGGTAAATAAAATAGTTAAATATAAAATGTAATAACATTACCAAGGCAATGATAGATGTGAAAAACCCATTTGATTATTCGGAAAAATAACTTAAGAAATAGTAAAATTAGTACTGATGCAGCAACATTAAAACAGAAATTAAGATTGGAGTTGAAGAACTAGGATGTAGAAAGGCTACTCTGCTATCTGCAGAAAAAATATTCACTTTTATTCTAGAAGAATTATCTTTACAAAATACTTAATTTCCTCTTCTTGAATAATCCACCATGAAAAGAATTGGACAGTGGAGATATCTTAGCCTGATAAACTTGATATAATACTTGAATAATCCTAATTCAATTTCAGAAATGTCTGATCCATTTCTAATTTCATCTCCATTAAGAACTTCAATACATACTACTGCAAAGAAGTTGTTTGAGAGAAAGTTCAGTTTGTGTCTGCTCCATTTTTAGTCTTCATTCAGTATTTGTAGCAACAGTACATTAAAAAAACATTCCTTCTAGTGGGAGTAAATACTGCCGTAAATAAAGCTGTTGAAAGCTACAACGTTTAGAGTACTCAATCATCTTATAAATGAAAAATATTGTTAAAGAAATGAATTTGTTCAAAATTTAAATTTTGAACAAATTCATTTCTTCAGCTTCAACCAAAGCAGAAAGAGCTTTTTCTGAAATGAAACATTTCATTACAAATTTATGATCTCAACTGTCCATCCACCATGGACAATATATGTTTCTTGAGACAATACTATAAGTCTAGTTATTTTTTTTTTATTTTTTTGAAAATTTTGTAAGAGGATTTATTTATTTTTTGCATCTTTGAAAAGAAAAAAGTTTTATTTTATGTTTTAAATGAAAATTAGCAAATAGCTAAAATTAGATTCTTTTGTTTCTAACTTCCTACTAATCAGTGATTGACTTTGTTTAAAATGAATTAAATTTTCATTATAAATAAAAATTTGATTTGATTCTGAGAATTCCTAGGATTTATTATTCTACTTCTTGCATTCTCAGGAATAACAACTGCTGGGAAATTGAACAACCGTAGTAGTAAGCTTAAAGTATTTGTCTTTTCTTTCCAGCCATATAAATGGCCGGAAAGAAAAAGATGGTTTATTATGAGTTGTGGACATTAAGTTTTTTAAACTCTTTATAGAGACAATTACATAAAAAACTACCCATCTTTTACCTTTTTTTAATTCAACTGTTTTAACTGCTAAATTATTTTTATTCATTATTTCACTTATTTCAAAATCATGACAGTTTGACAAGATATCCATTAATATTTTACTTTGATTTGATAACAATCTTTTCCCCCAATATAGTTTGAATTTATAAGAGAGAAAAAATTTGACATCACTAATAATTTAATTAATGCCAAGAATTGATATGCTTATAATATAATAGATTATTATTATTAATAACTACTATAACATCTATTTTATCATGACACAATTTTACATTATTATGACTAATTTAAATTAATAATTAATATAAAAAAATAATAATTTTTTACCATAATTTTAATAAAAATATTATTCCTTGAGTTGACAATTATGAAAAATACTAATATGTATGGTAATCAAAAACAAACAACTTTTGGCACATGTTTTTATTACACAATGCAAACAACAATTTTTAGCAAGTGTTTGTTTATATCACTTGATAAGGATGTCCTAGAAACTATTTTTCTGTGTTGTCTTTTTTTAAAGATTTAAAAATTTTCTTTAAAAAAGAAAATTTTTTAATCTTTTTTCTTCATATTATAATATTTTAATTATTTATAGGCAATTAATTTATTGTCTCTGAAAATAACAACATAATACAAGATTTTTAATCCTCAAATCAAGAGACTGTTAAAATCTATACTGTTAAATAGCACTATACTGTATTTGTTTTTCTAAAAACCCAATATATACAAATTTTATTAAAAAAGTTAGGTTAACATTTATTGATTTATTAAAATGAGAGAATCTTTTTTTGAAGATATTCATTTCACTTTAATTTTATAATCTGACGATTGAATTTATATATATATATATATTGCCGAAAAATCTAAAATTTGAATTTTTACAAAATAATACAATTTTTATTTTGAAATATTTGCTATTTATGCTGATATATTCAAATGCCATAAAAATAAAAAAACTAAAATAAAGTAACGGATACAAATATTTATTATTTATTAGCATACATAAAAAACCATAAGAAAATGATGCTCTTGACAAACAATTTATAATATTTATTTCAAATTTAATAAAACAAATAAATATTGATCTTTTATAAAAAAAATTTTTTTTGTTCTTAGCTATGACAAAAAGATTTATATGTTAATAATTTTAGACATTATACTTTAATAAATGCAAAAATAACTTCAAGTTCTTTAAGATAAAATAAAGAATAAAAATTGTTATGTATTAAATTTTCAAAACTTATTTCAAAATTTCCTGGTTTTATTGATTTTACTATACTTTAAAATTCTATATAAAATTTTTATTCTTCCAAGTTATTTCTAAATGAATTAAAATTTTTTTAAATCTGCCAATTTTTAATGCTTTAATTACATATTAGGTAGAAATTAAAATTTTTCCTCTGAAGAAAATATAAAATTAAAAATTTGTTGGTTGATAGTTGTAATCATGACAAATTTCAATTATTATAGTTCAGTGATGATGAATCTATGACCTGAGTGATTTCAAGGTATCCACATTGAATATGTAAAAACTAGTAGGTTTCTATAAATTATAAAAAAAAAATATTTGATAGATTTCAAAACTTTGTATATGTAGTGTGAAAGTGTATGTATTTGTATGTACAGTACATGCATACGTGTAGCGTATATGTGTATGTAGTATGTAACAAGATTTTAAATTTGTCATAAATTTTAAAGACCTATTATGCATTTCAGATAGAAAAATTATCATCAAATAATAACCAGCAGCAGATTTCCCATTAAACAAAATATTTATTTTTGTTAAACTTACATAGAGTTTATTGTTGTTTTTCTGATAAAGATTAAAATTTAAATAAAATTTGTAAGCATTTTTTAGTTATTTTATAATTACTCAAATTATATATTTGACCCATGATTGAAGTTAATAAATTTTGACTTTAAATTTGACTTACCTTCACAAAAAGATTTGCCATCATTGTTATAGTTCAACTAAGAGTTAGAATTTGTGAGAGCATCAACTTATGATTAAATGCTTTTAATGAGAATAGTTTGAGAAATCTTGTTTAAAATTTTATCAATACATTTTGATTTTGTAACCAAACAGAAAGTAGATTCAGTCTTATAATCAACAAGTCAGATAATGATAATTTTTTTTTAGTGTTTCTGAAAAGTTCATTTCTATTTTCAGAAAAGAATCTTAATAAATATGCAAAACATAATTCACACAAACCTACATAATTTTCAATATATAATTAATATTTTATTTGTGTCAGTGTTATAGAAAAAAAAACGCTTTCAGATTTTAAAATTCAAATATCTATTACACTCTCTCCATTTGTTATAAAATCTTAAGACCCCTTTTAAAATCTTTTAAAGTTTAAAAGCAATAGCAAAGTTCATGATAAAAACAAAAGGAACCAAAATTTCATTCTAATCTATTCAAAACTCTAGGATTTTTGCCAACATAAAGTAAAACAATCTTCTTTCTGAACCAAAATAGTACATGAAATACTGAAATACTCTGTTTATTAATACTTTAATAATTTGAATACAGTTTAAAAGACTAAAGCTCTTAATCTGAATAATTTATCATTTTCTATATTTATTTACATTAAATGATACTATTTAAAATCTAAATTTGAATTATTAATGAAACTAGCAGACAAAATTTTTTTATATTTGCTACAATTATACTTGAAGACATAAAGGATTGCAAAAATTACAAAATAAATTAAAATAAATTGCTGTCAAGTAAATTTACTGTAGTTCCTTGAAGTAACAAATATTTTTTACGTAAATACACTCATTAATAAAAATTATATATGTTAGAAAAAGATCAAAATTTTGGATGAGTAACATGTTAAATTAGTCATTAACCAATATACAACTTTTATGTTGTCTTCTCTTGTTTGTTTAGAACAACTTTAATTCAATAGTAATTATAAATAATCTTAATTATAAACAACATTCTAGTAAAAAGCTGATAATTAAAATAAAAATTAAAGAAAATATTTATATTTCATTTAATTTTGAAGTTAATTCACGTAAAAATAGGAAACTTTCTATTTGTTTGACATCAAACTTATAATTAATATTAATCAACTTTATATTGAGCAATTTTAGAATAGTTGAATAAATTCTGTATTTCATATAAATAATAATCCGGTTTTATAAAAGTGATTAATTGATAGACTACTTTTTAACTGACAACAACAAATATGTTTCCCAATGATTCATAACTAGTATTATCTGTTCAGACATTTCCTCATGATTAAATTTTAATTCAAACTCTACAAAAATTCCATTTACAACTTAAATCAAAATACAATTTCAGATTGATATTTATGACCTATTCAAACCTTATTTTCAGATCCAACAAACTTTCAAACTATCTGGTCTTCAAAAATTAGTTTATTAATTAATAATAAAATGAAGAGCAATACATATTCTTGAAGTCATTAAGTTGAATGATGTAAATTATTTTTCTCCTAATATACAGCTGCTTTGTAAAGTAGTAACACAATGCTAAATTTGCTAGGAGTATAGTAGTTTTGTTTATTTGATTAAATATTTTAAGATGTTTTAACCTTTCAAATAAAATTTAAGTAAGAGAAACAGACTTTAAAATGGAAAAATTTCTTGGTGAACACTGTTCGACACATTTGTAATAGCCAGAATAATGGCTAAAATGTCTTATTACATATAGTTTGGCTCACTTTAATAAGTAGTCTGTTTAATTTTTGATTACTAATAACAGTTAAAACATAGTTTAAAAATTTTCCAAACAAAAGAACTTTTAAGATATTAACATAAAATTTCACTTTTTGAATTTTTAAATGATAAGACTTCTATAGAATTGAAACAATAGTGTTATCACTAAATTATATTTTTAAAATATTTTCAAAGTTCACTTTTACATAAATAAAGTGAATTTCAATTTAGTACAAATCAACCATTAATTAAAAAAATAAATTTATAATTTAACATGTTTTTAAATTAGCGATAGGGCTATTTTAATTATCAGCATTTTTCCTAATAAGGTGAGATAAGATAAACATTTCCAAATATCCCTTAATAAACAGATAAATTGATAACTTTTTGAGTCACTTTCAAATACAGAGTAAAAAATAACCAATTACACTATATTAAAATATACAAAACAATAAATAAAAAAAATTTAGTATTTTTTATTTAAGTTTTAGAACTAATTCAGAAGGTCATTTTTATGAAAATTTTCGAAATTCAATGAGGCTATCAATTTAACTATGTATAATACTTGTATAAAAGTAATATAAAGTAACTATTGTATAGGCCTATACAATACTTTTGTATAGATACATTACTTTCATTAGTTTATGTAAGTATATCGTGATATTTACTTTATTGTAAATATATATTCATTTAGAATACTGTTCATAAATACACATATATGAGTAAAAAATGAAATATATATATATATGTTACAGTCAAAACCCGTTTTTAGTTAGAACGCGTTTTAACTAGTTGAAACTAGTTTATACTGAATGTCTTTGTTAAAACCCGTTTTGTCTAGTTAAAACTAGTTTTAACTCAAATTCATTTTTGACTAGCAGTAAATTCTAGTTTTAACTAGACAAAACCGGTTTTGTCTAGTTAATTTACTGCTGTACATGTTTTGACTTTAGATAAAACTAGTTTTAACTTTTAACATTAGTTAAAACTAATTTTAGCTACATAAATATGTTTGGGGGAAATA
>NW_019384307.1:529415-534860 GCF_000671375.1 Centruroides sculpturatus
ATCGTCCCCGAAAGCCTGCTGAATCTTGCGAATGGTTTACACTCGGGTATCGCCAAGGTTTTTGGCAAAATTTGATGTAATATCGCTGCTCACGTTGTTCAGTCATTTTCCAGCTTAGTGAAATCCGACGAGAGCGCACTACATGACCTCACTCATACGCCGATTGCCAACGACTGACGCTTTCTGCAGGCGGGAAAAAATTCAGGGCTGTGCATGACTGCCCCCTCCACAACTCCACCGAAGGAGGCCTCTCTCGCATCATTGGTTTATGCGGAAAAAAATAAGGTCCGATACTTTTTGAACAGACCTTGTATAAATGTTTTTCTGTTTAATAAAATATAGATTAAAAACTTTTTGATTTGCATTAACATTTATTCTGTTTGATAAAAAATAAAAATTATCTTAGGATAAATAAGCAGTGTTATCTTTGATCATTATCTTTATGTACAGTACTGTACTATTTGTACTATTGTTTAAAATCCAATTTTAAAGACTTTAAGGTATAGGAATAATTTCAATAATAATAATAATAATTAGCAGAGTCAAAGTGAAATATTTATAAAATGTCAAAGTTTCTATTTTATATGAGATCAAAATAAAAAAATAAAAAAATCAATACTTTTTAAAATGTGTTATAGTTTGTAATTTAAATCTACAATAATAAAAAAATTAATAATTTTTTAATGATATTAAAATAATAAATTCTAAAAAATTTTTCTTAAAAAAAATCTTTTAAGAAATAATAAGTAAAATTCACTTTTTTAAAACTGATTTTGATAGAATTAAAAACAGAGATGAACTAGAAACCTATTTACTGATCCCATTGTTTTATTATTTATTTACTATTTAATTTTTTAATGACTTAATATGTTTGTATGAACTTTAATATTTTATTGTATTTTTAGCAAATATAATTGTAATTTTTTTGATTTCTCATAAAAAGGTTTATTATTTGAAATAATAAAATTTGTTTAATAACTTAAAATTTAAATCTATTATGAGAAAGTAAAAATGTTTCCTTAGTCTACTATTTAAAAAATTTTATTCTGTAGATTATATTACATACAAAAAGAGACATTCTCACTTTATTTTTCAACATAGTTTTCGACTCATATGATGTATTTCACAAAGTTAAAGGAACAAAACTACCCCTCTCACAGAAGTCCATGTCTTGCCTGTGGACAAAATTTCAAATGACTTCTTTCACTTCATTGCTGATGAAATACTGCTCATCTAGTGTTGTCTTCAAACTGAGAAGATAGTGAAATCACTGGATGAAAGGTACAAATTGTAAGGAAAGTGGTCAAGATATTGACAATTTAATTTGACAAAATAGGATGCTGTTCTATCATTGTGGGGTTTTGAAATGTCATAAAAAATAATTACTGCTAAACTGGAAAAGCTTGGCATCTTCTGTCAAATGACAGTTTTCAGTCTTGTCAGTGTGTAGCAGTATCTGTTGGTATTCACAGTTTTACTTTCTAAGTAGTCCAGCAACAGTACCCTTTTGGCATCCTAGAACACTGAGAAAAAAATGTGCATGCCAACTAGCCACCTTGAGTTTCTCCTTTGGCTGGGAAATCTCGCTGCTTCCACTCCATAAAGGTAAATTTTGATTCTGAGGTAAAATGATTGAACTAGCTGTCATTCCTCCTCACAGTTCGGAAAAGAAATTGGTTGCCTCCCCACTTGTGTCGCAGGAGATGTTACAAGCTAATGCTCATTCTGGCAGTCATATAACCAATGTTGAGATGCCAAGGCACCCTTTATATTAACATTTTGCAATAATCCAGCACATTGTGAATCATGTGACATGATCATGGTGTGGTCAATATCCAATTCTACAATGCTGTTTTCCACAGCTATCCATCTAAATCATGGCTTACACTCTTGAAATCTTATCCTTTCCAGTGGATGTTGATGACCATCCAGACTGCTATTCATCTCTGACAGTCTCAGGGCCATCATGAAATTGCTTGCACCATCATTTGCTTTGACATTGTGTACAGTCTCTATACTTCCATCAACTGCAAAGTAATCTCAATACCAGATTTCACATGTCCATTCATAACAGATGATTTGTGCTTATCTTTCATGCACAACTGTTTGCCACCTTGTTTTTCAACACAATGGATGAGCATGCTCTGCACATTTGTGATAACTTCAAACTATTGCTGTTCAAGCACAACATGTGAAACACAACACTATAGTGAAACACAACACATTTCAAGAATAACAACATACAGTATATGGTATTTTCCACTCTATAAGTGCTCTGAAAATGCAGATATTTTCCGACTACTTATGTATCAATTAAAATCCAAACAAATAGTGAATATTTTTTTATCTTTCTTATCCTTATATATTAATTATTTTTAATATTTTTTAATAGGAATTGCAAATTAGTATTGTTAGAATTAAATTTTTTATACTTCAATGTAACTTTTTTATTTTATATATAATATAAGATTTAAAGCATTAAACACTATATTTAATCAGTAATTTTTAATAATATTTGCAGTAATTGGCCTGCAATTTTCAGACTGCAGACTTATATATTCCCACTGTTGGCTGTCTGTCCATTTGTCCTTCAATAATCTGAGAATTCAGTTAGATGAAAATCAAAACCAGATATGGAAAGCTTAGAGACTGGAGATTCAATTAACTATACAAACTTCAAGTTTGGAGCAGAAGTCTCATGATTTTTTAATCAGTAATTAAAATATGATTAAAAATTGCACCCTGGCATTGGCATTGTGACAATGTCACAATAATATACATTTGATTTTTTAATGTAGAAACTTGTTATCATAATTATAGTTCTTTGTATATATATATTAGTGTAAATATATATTAAAACTATTTGAATTACAAAAAATATCAAGTCCTGTATAAGACCTAGATAATGTTTTGTTTAATTACATTTGCTATTTTATGTATGACTAATGCTAGCAATTGAAGTAATTTTCTTTATCAACATAAATTGATGATATTTAGCATATTTGGTGAAAAGTCATGTTTTTGTGATTAAGAATAAATATAATTTTATCCCCACTTAAAGGTAATTTTGATTTCAATTTCTGAGAAGTTGCTTTACGAAGTTAGTTTTTCAAGAAAACTATTTTTTTTTAATTGATGAATAATATATACTTAAAAACTTTTCTTGCATATTGAATTTGTAAAATGGTATATACCATCTTTAATGTTATCTAAAATAAATAAAATATAATTTATTTGTATCACCAAGTGATCCATTGGATTATCCATCAGGCTATTTATCCATAGGCAGCCAATTTGTCCTTGTGAATCAAAAGATCCACCACTTTGGCTGCAAGCATTTCCCCCAAGCATGCTGATTCAAATATGATTTGATTTCACAGTGTCATGTCACAGTATAGAATATACAATGGCTGGATGACTAAGTGGTTTCCAAATTCAATCTGGATGAATCAATGAATTTCAATACATAACTTTATTAATAAAATCTAGGAAATTTCCAGTGGGTGGTCCACTTGTATATGTCAGGCACTGCTTCACCATCCAGCTGCCCTATTATGGGCCTGGTTGAACCCGTAACGAGCTTGCTAAAAGTGCCCACTTAGTGTCCTCAGGGCAAAAGGAGTTTAAAAAATAAATGTAGAATATACATGCGCAAATATACAAAAAAATTAAAGGCAGAAATTTTGGTTCAAGTTAAAAATATCTCAATTTCATATTAACCAAACATGTAAATCCATAAATTAATGGGAAAAACATGTGTTCAAGTTAAAAGTAAATTTGAGTTAAATTATGTTTAAGTTAATCAGGTTTCACTATACTTAAATTATCATAGAACATTTTACAACAAATCAATCTATTTTCTGAAGGATTACATGTTTCTAAAACTAAAGTTTTCCAATAAAAATGTAACAAATTAAAGTAGATGTGAAAAGTTGGAATGTCACAGTCATACATATAAACATTAACTTTAAGAACAGTTAAATTGAGTGATAATCAAATTATTAATGTAATAATCTCATTTAACAAAACAAAAAGTATAGGCTACAACAGCAACATACTACTGTAGCTTGTCAACAGTTGACAGATGTTCAAACAAATACTGAAAGCATCGAATTTGTGACATAACAAAAGAAACAGAACAAATTTCAGTTGCTTCTAAAATCATATAATGATAAAAAATTTTTTTCATCTATTATTTTATACAAAGTACAAAATTTCTTCAATTAATAATACATTTAAAAAAATATCTTTTTATCAAATATTGGATAAGTATTGGATAAATACAGAATGAATAAAAATATCATGTCATTCATTGAGAAATTTTAAATAGAACATAAACAAATATATGTTCCATTGTAATGCAAATACAGAAAAATTTTTCCAATAAAACAATTTAAACAAGCAAATAAAGACTACAATAAAATTTTAAAAATTGGACTTTTTGAGATGTAAATTAAATAAGGAACAAACTATGAACAATACATTATTTGCTTTTGTGTTTTTGATATCAGTGACATTCCATTAACCCAGCATCATCAAGATCAATGTGGTGCTGGGTTATTGAACATGCAAACTTATCAAACAATGGAATTTTTTCTGGTTTTTCAATCCCCTGGACACAATTTTACATATCTTAACATGTAAAATTGTACAAATCCACCTTTTATGATTGTTCAACACACCATTTCAGTTTTTCCAGATTATTCCTACTCTTGGTTGATTTGAAACAAGAGGGTCATTCTAAGTTAAGAGGTACTTTCAACGTCCATGAGAAAAAATCACATTTTTTTCAAAAATTTGTTTGAAATAATGTTATCATCTCTCAAAACTCACCATCTTCTTTATGGCCACTTAAATATACTTAATTTAGTCACAATAGTACTTCAAACATGAAAAACATATCTCCCCTAACCGATTCTGTTCGTGTATCAGTAATTTTAAATACATAGAAATCTAATAAAATATCAAAATCATCTATATGTATAAAAATGAATGTATGTGTGTGTGTGTGTGTCTGTCTGTCCTTCATGCATTACCACACCGTTTATCCGATTGCCGTGAAACTTTGGGAAGTTGTTTAATATACTCCAGCGAAGGTTTGTGGCATAGTACGATTGCCATGAAACTTTTGGAAAGTTTTTTAATACACTCCCACGAAGTACATTTATCCTACGATAGATGGCGCGCGTTTACACGAGCGTTCGAGCACTGTGTGTTCGATCCATTTCAAATTGTGAAGACCATTTCCCCCTTTCAAAAAATATCTCTACATATGCATTTGTTATTTACGATATTTGTAATAATTTTTGTTTAATCACTTTATTTCAACTTTTTTTTTGCTAATTATGTATTTGCTCGAACTTCGTTAAAACCTTAACTGTACCCCGAACAACAACCGAAGTTGTAGGAAGAAATTCGCGTATTTTACCGATCTAGGTATCCCCC